>NC_092385.1:1495274-1777945 GCF_030028105.1 Mobula birostris
AGTGATTATATTTCCCAGCTCAGGATGGTAGTGACAAATGGTTTGGGAGGCATCGTCGAGGGGGCGGGGTGCACTTGCTTCTGCTGTTCTTGTCCTTCCAGCTGGTGGAGGTGGCAGGTTTGGAGATGCTGTCCGAGGAGTCTTGGTGGGTTACTGCAGTATTGAATTGACTTTATTTCTTACATCCTTCACATACATGAGGAGTAAAAATCTTTACGTTACATCTCCTAAATGTGCAACGTATAATATGGAGTATGCTCAAATCAGCATGAGTTCATCAGTCTGATAGCCTGGTGGAAGAAGCTGTCCCGGAGCCTGTTGGTCCTGGCTTTAGTTGCAGTACCGTTTCCCGGATGGTAGCAGCTGGAACAGTTTGTGGTTGGGGTGACCTGGGTCCCCAGTGATCATTCGGGCCCTTTTTACACACCTGTCTTTGTAAGTGTCTGGAATCATGAGAAGTTCACAACTACAGATGTGCTGGGCTGCAGATGGTTCAGCTGGTAAAAGTGGTGTGTTTGGAAGACGTTGTCTGGGGAATCACAGTGAGTGCCTCAGTTTGTCCTGTGGATGGTTCAGCTGGTGGAGGTGGTGGGTTTGGAAGGAGTCTCGGTGGGTTACTGCAGTATCCTGTGGATGGTTCAGCTGGTGGAGGTGGTGGGTTTGGAAGGAGTCTCGGTGGGTTACTGCAGTATCCTGTGGATGGTTCAGCTGGTGGAGGTGGTGGGTTTGGAAGGAGTCTCGGTGGGTTACTGCAGTATCCTGTGGATGGTTCAGCTGGTGGAGGTGGTGGGTTTGGAAGGAGTCTCGGTGGGTTACTGCAGTATCCTGTGGATGGTTCAGCTGGTGGAGGTGGTGGGTTTGGAAGGAGTCTCGGTGGGTTACTGCAGTATCCTGTAGATGGTACAACTGGTGGAGGTGGTGGGTTTGGAAGGTTCTGTCTGAGGATTCTTGGTGGGTTACTGCAGTGCATTCTGACAGTGGTACACACTGGAGTGAGTGAAATGCTTGTGGATGGGGTACCTGTCACATGGACTGCTGTGCCCTGTATGGCATTGAATTCTGAACTGTTGTTGAGGCTGCACTGATCTAGGCCAGTGGAAGGTGTTTCATCACAATCCTGAGTTGAGCCTTGTAGATGGTGGAGGGTCTTTGGGGAGCTGGGAGGGGAGTTACTCACTGTAAGAGCCCCAGTCTCGGACCTGCAGTTAGACCATAAGACCATATGATGTAAGAGCAGAATTGGGTCAAGTCTGCTCCACCATCTGATCATGGCTGATCCTTTTCATCCCCACCTCATTCTTCTGCTTTCTCCCCATAACCTTTCACACCCTGACCAATCACGAACCCATCGACCTCTGCCTGAAATACACCCAATGACTTGGCCTCCAGAACTGCCTGTAGCAACAAAGTCTACAAATTTACCACCCTCTAGCTAAAGAATTTCTTCCTAATTTCTGTTTTAAATGGATTTCCCTCTATTCTGAGGCTGTGCCCTCGGGGCCTAGACTCCCCCCACTACAGGAAACATCCTCTCCACATTTCCTCTATCTCGGCCTTTCAACATTCTATAGGTTTCAATCAGGTAACCCCTCATTCTTCTAAATTCCTGCAAAGACAGGCCCAGAGCCATCAAATGCTCCTCATATGATAAGCATTTCGTCCCTGGAATCGTTTTCATGAACATCTTCTAAACCTTCTCCAGTGTCAGCACATCCTTTCTTAAATAATTTGCCCAAAACTGCTCACAATACTCTAAGTGAGGCCTCACCAGTGCCTTATAAAGCCTCGACATTACATCCTTGTTTTTATACTCTAGTCCTGTTGACTGCTAACATTGCATTTGCCTTCCTCACCAGCGACTCAACCTGCAAGTTAACCCTCAGGGAATCCTGCACGACAACTCCCAAGTCACTTTGTGTCTCAGATTTTTGAATGCCTCCACGTTCAGAAAATAGTCAATCCTTTACTTCCTTCTAACAAAGTGCATGACCATACACATCACAACACTGTATTCCATCTGCCACTTTGCCCATTCTCCTCATCTGTCTGAATCTGTCCTGCCTCTGTCAGCCGCTCCCACGTGTCTCATCTGTAGCTTCTCTGATCCAGAAGACTGTGTTTGCAACCCTGCCCTCCTCTCAACCCAGACATTATCCTACACACTGATTTGTACACTCAGTGCCCACAAGGGCTCCTTGCATTGCAGTCAATGTCATGAACCCTCCCCACCTTCTGTCTCTGCTCTACCCACTGGACCTCCCTGGTCTATGTTCAGTGCTTCGAAGCTGTGACTGAAACAATCCCAGACTATCCTGCCTGTCCTCATAACTCATGCCTCTAGTTCACGCAACATTCCTGTGAACATATTCTGAACCCTGACCAGCTTATTCACACCCTTGCTATAGTAATTGGAACTGCACACAATACTCCTTGTGGCCTGTGTCCAGCCCTAACTCCTAAGCTAACTCCCACATACGTGCCATCCTCACCACCGTCTACCTGTGTCACCACTTTCCATGCACCTGTACCCATTACTCTTATCTAAAACACTCGCAGGGCCCTGCTATTCACTGTGTATTGTCCTGCCCTACAGGGATCTATGATGCCCTGCTTTAACTTCCCAAAATTATCTTTTTCACTGTTCACTCGGCCGCTGTTCACTGTACAACTGCTCTGTGGACCATTGTTCAGCCCGTTACTCTTCAGTCTACTGGCTTTGATGGCATCTGCAAAATACTCATACACGCCACCTGCAGTATTGCCCAGTGTGTTCCAGAATTTTGGCATGTTCGGTGACCGGTGTGCCCCCATGGTTACCGTGTCCGGTGACTGGTCTTCTCTCCCATCCCCGCGCTGAGCGTGTCCGGTGACTGGTCTCCTCCCCCTGTGGTTAGTGTTCAGTAACTGATCACCCTGCAGTGAGTGTGTCCGGTGACCCCCCCCCCACCCGTGGTTAGCGTGTCCGGTTTCCGGTCTGCCCCTCGCAGTGAGCATGTCCGATGACCTGCATTCCCTGTAGCTAACTGTATTCGAGGCAGTGTGGTAAGGTTACCAGTGGCGTACATGTCGTGTGTGTGGTGGGGAGGTGGTCTGGACAACTTTTGAAAGGGCACGGGTCAGTGACTGTTCTGTTTAATGCTAGGTGCTCCTTGCTGAGTTTAAGGGAACAGGGGAGTTCTTTGCTCTGAAAGCACTGAAGAAGGACGTGGTTCTCATGGACGATGACGTGGAATGTACGATGGTTGAGAAACGCGTGCTAGCTCTGGCCTGGGATAACCCATTCCTTACGCACCTGTACTCCACCTTCCAAACCAAGGTAGCCGACTGCTGACAGTATTGGGAAGGGCGCGGTATTCCAAGCTGTCAGTTGTCTTGCTCTTGTGGCATCTCGTGGGGGCTCGGTGCCAGGAGTTACTGGCTGGGCTGGGGGAGAGGGGCAGGAGGGTACGTGGAGGTGGGGGTGGGGGGATAGTGAGTGAAGGGGGAAGGCGGGGGGGTGGGGAGGTGAGGACAGCGGGAGAGATAGAGAGGGGGAAACATGCAGATTAGTAGATGTGAGGGTAGGAGGGATTTACTGGGTGCTGGAGTACTGCGATGGGGTTCTAAACGTTGGTGTGCGGAGGCTTGTGTGCTGATTCGAGGGGAGGTTTGTGATTGTTGGGCATGTCTGTGCTTCACTGGGGGAGGGAGGGCTGCTTCTTGTACCCCACCCACAGCAGGTGACTGTGTCTGTGATTGGTAACAGGAACACTTGTTCTTTGTGATGGAGTACCTGAACGGAGGGGACCTCATGTTCCACATTCAGGAGAAAGGACGTTTCGACCTGTACCGGGCCATGTAAGTAAACCCGGGCGATGGGAGCAGGGGACCACAGCACAGCACTTCCCCAAAAACTCTGGCTCTGTAATCGCTGGAATCTAAAAGAATAAGGTGGGGTTGGGTTCTCATTGAAACTTGTCGAATGAGGAAAGGCCTAGATAGGTTGGATGTGGAGAGGATGTTTCCTATTGTCGGGGAGTCTCCGACCAGAGGGCACAGCTTAGGATAGAGAAACATCCCTTTAGAACGGAGACGAGGAGGAATTTGTTTAGCCAGAGGGTGCTGAATCTGTGGAATCCGTGGCCTCAGATGGCCATGGAAGCGAGTCACTGAGTATATTTAAAGTGGAGGTTGATTGGTTCTTGATTAGTGAAAGGTCTGGGAAGAAGGCAGGAGAATGGGGTTGAGAGATGGGAATAATAAATCAGCCATGATGGAATGGCGGGGTCAGACGCAGTGGGCCAAATGGCTTAATTTTACTGCTGTCTGATGGTCTAAGTTGTACACCATCGTCTCCCTTTCTGACTGTATTTGACTCCGCTTCCCCCCCCGGACGAACCCTGCCCGGGACAGCTCGACTCCTGCCTTCCATGTTGTGTTTCTGTTGCAGGTTCTATGGGGCAGAGATTGTCTGCGGGCTGCAGTTTCTGCACTCGAAAGGTATCATTTACAGGTGAGTGTTGGCACCGAGAGAGACCCACCTTCGGGGTTCTGAGGCCAGGAGCAGCCACTCAGTGCCAGCTTGCTGTTTGTCTGTTGTAGGGACCTGAAGCTGGACAATGTGATGCTGGACAAAGCTGGACACGTTAAAATCGCCGACTTTGGCATGTGTAAGGAGAATGTGTTCGGGGAGAATCGCGCCACTACGTTCTGTGGTACGCCAGACTACATCGCTCCTGAGGTCAGTGCTCCTCCCAACCCCAGAAACTGGGGTCCAGATTCTGTGAACCCCAATAACCTGGACCCCACCCCCCTCCCCCCGGCCTTCTCAGCTCCCACTGCCTACTGCCCTGATCCATTCACTGACACTTTCTCTTCCCCCATCCCCACTACCCCCTTCTCCACCTACCCCCATGATCAATTGCTCTCTACCTGACAGTCTCCATCCCCCATCTGGCCCTCCCCTCCTCTCCTCTCACTGTCTCTTCCCCACAGATCGACCTGGGTCAGCGGGACAGCTTCTCCATCCTGCCCCTTCCACTTTGGTTGCTCACCCCTCAGTCGTCCCGGCTCGATCACCCTCGGTTCGTACCCTCCGCCACCCCAGACGCTGACTCTCCCCCACAGATCCATCTGGTCAGCAGTATTGGTTCTCAACACACTGGGGCGGTCTTCTATCACCCTCGGTTCCTTCCTCCAGCCCTGACGCTGTCTCTCCCCCGCAGATCCTGCTTGGCCAGCGGTACGGGTTCTCAGTGGACTGGTGGTCCTTTGGCGTGCTGCTGTATGAGATGCTGATCGGGCAGTCTCCTTTCCACGGCGATGATGAGGATGAGCTCTTCGAGTCTATCAGGGTTGACACTCCGCACTATCCGCGCTGGATCACCAAGGAGTCTAAGGACATCCTTGAACGGGTGCGATTCACTTCATTCAACTCATTCCACAGCCCCCCATTTCCCCAGGGTTGTGGTCGCTGAACCCTCCTGCCACACCGGACGCTGCCTCGCCCGCCCCCTCCCCCCGCGCCGGACGCTGCCCCGCCCATCCCCCTGGCGCCACGCCAGACAAGCTGTTGTTAATGCATACCTGTACAATTCCAGCTCTTTGAACGAGACCCAGTGAAGAGGCTTGGAGTTTCCGGAAATATCAAACAGCACAATTTCTTCAAGACAGTGAACTGGACAGCTTTGGAGAAGAGGGAATTGGAGCCTCCTTTCAAACCCAAAGTGGTATGTTTGTTAGCTATCGCTCACTTCCTCTCCCCCTTCCACTCTCTCTCCTCCTGGTCTGCCTCTTAGTACAAAGCATAGGAAAACGGTGCTGCATCCTTCCAGGGGTTAGTGAGACTGAATCGTAGGTGAGACTATTTACCTACGGGGAAATGTGGATAGATTGGCTGTGATTGAAGTCTAGGGTGCACTCCATGACCACCTGTATTGAACTGAATTGAAATGACTATCTCTTACACCCTTCATATACCTGAGGAGTAAAAATCTTTACGTTACATTGCTGTCTGAATGTGCAATTTATAGTAATTTGTAATAAATAGTATGTACAACAGGGTAGTCAATAGAGCATAGAAATACAGTTGTGTCAGCATGAGTTAATCACTCTGATGGCCTGGTGTAAGAGGCTGTCCCGGAGCCTGTTGGTCCTGGCTTTTATGCTGTAGCACCATTTCCTGGATGGTAGCAGCTGTAACAGTTTGTGGTTGGGGTGACTCGGGTCCCCAATGACCCTTTGGGCCCTTTTTACACACCTGTCACTGTAAATGTCCTGAATCATGGGAAGTTCACATCTACAGATGCGCTGGGCTGTCCGCACCACTCTCGGCAGAGTCCTGTGATTGAGGGAAGTACAGTTCCCATACCAGGCAGTGATGCAGCCAATCAGGATGCTCTCAGTTGTGCCCCTGTAGAAAGTTCTTAGGAATTGGGGGCCCATACCAAACCTCTTCAACCGTCTGAGGTGAAAGAGGCGCTGTTGTGCTTTGTTTACTACACAGCTTGTGTGTACAGACCACGTGAGATCCTCGGTGATGTTTATGCCGAGGAACTTAAAGCTGTTCACCCTCTCAACCCCAGATCCATTGATGTTAATAGGGGTTAGCCTGTCTCCATTCCTCCTGCAGTCCACAACCAGCTCCTTTGTTTTTGTGACATTGAGGAAGAGGTTATTTTCTTGACACCACTGTGTCAGGATGATGACTTCTTCTCTGTAGACTGCCTCGTTACTATTTGAGATTAGGTCAATCAGTGTAGTGTTGTCAGCAAGTTTAATTAGCAGATTGGAGCTGTGGGTGGTGACACAGTCATGGGTATACAGAGAGTAAAGGAGGGGGCTCAGGACACAGCCCTGAGGGACAGTGGAGCAGAGGTGAGGGAGCCCACTCTGACCACCTGCCAGCGATCTGACAGGAAGTCCGGGATCCAGTTACACGGGCAGGGTGAAGGCTGAGGTCTCTGAGCTTCTTGTCGAGCCTGGAGGGAGTTATGGTGTTGAATGCTGAACTGTAGTCCAAGAACAGCATTCTCGCATAAGCATCCTTCCTCTCCAAATGTGTAAGGATGGTGTATGGAGCTGTGGCTATTGCGTCACCTGTCAATTGGTTGTGTCAGTAGCCAAATTGTAGGGGGTCCATTGTGGGTGGTAGCATGCTGCAGATGTAATCCTTGACCAGCCTCTCAAAGCATTTGCTTATTATTGAGGTGAGTGCAAGATCTGCTGGCTGTGCTGTGCACATCCTGAGTACTCGCCTTGGGATGCCGTCCAGCCCTGCAGCCTTGCAACTGTCCACTTGCTGGAAAGGCCTGAGTGCCTCAGTGTCAGAGATGCCAAGCTGCCGGTCGCATCATCCGCAGGGCTCCTCAGGTTCAATGCTGGCAACACTGAATCGAGCGTAAAATAGATTTAGCTCATCTGGGAGTGAGGCATCCATGTTGGAAACTCCACTGCGTTGAGCTTTGAAGTCTGTGATGGTGCGCAGACCCTGTCATAAGCTGCGTGTGTTGTTGGTGGAAAGTTGAGTCTGAATCTCGTCTCTGTTTTGTTGCTTCGCTGCCTTGTTGACCTTGCACGGATTGTAGCTGCATTTCTGCAGCTCTTGTTGGTTACCGGCAATGTAAGCTCTGTCTCGTACAGTAAGTGCTGCTCGCATGGAACCATTGACCCAGGGTTTCTGATTTGCCACATTTCGGTAAAGCACATAATTCAGCAACTTCCCAATTACCTTCAGTACAGCAATCTTACCCTCAAGTTCCAAACTTTGCTCTCCAGCGACTGCGTATTTGCTAACAAAATGCAGGGTCGGGGGCCTCATCTCTCTGCGTTTCAGTGGTTGGGTAGGTGTTGGAATTTGTTATTAAGGATGAAGTTTCACGGTACTTGGAGGTACATCATAAAATAGGCCGAAGTCAGCAGGATTTCCTTAAGGGGAAATCTTGCCTGACAATCTCCTGAAATTCTTTGAAGAAGTAACAGGCAGAATAGACAAAGGAGAGCCAGTGGCCTTTGACAAACTGCTGCACATGAAGTTGCTTTAATAAGATCCCATGGAACTACAGGAAAGATACTCGTGTGGATAGAAGATTAGTTGACTGGCAGAAAGCAAAGAGTGAAAATGAAGGGGGCTTTTTACTGGTTGTCTTCCGGTGACTCGTGGAGGCCACAGGGGTCTGTGTTGGGACACAGAAAAGTACAGCACAGAAACAGGCCATTCGGCCCAAGCCACACCACTCTAACTGACTACTTTCGTCAAACTGCACTAACTTTCAATTCAATGGTTTGGATGACAAATTGATTGCTTTGTGGTGAAGTTTGCAGATGATATGAAGATAGATGGAGGGTCAGGTAATGTTGCAAGAAGGGCTTAGACAGATTGGGAGATTGGACAAAGAAGTGGCAGATGGAATATATTTCAGGGAAGTGTATGGTCATTTTTTTTAAGGAGGAAGAAAGGTATACAATATTTTCTAAACGGGGAGAAAACACAAAAACCAGAGGTGCAAAGGAACTTGGGAGTCCGTGTGGAAGACTCCCAAAGTCAATGGTGAGGAAGACAAATGCAGTGTTAGCATTTATTTCAAGAGGACTAGAATATAAAATTGAGGATGTAATGCTGAGGCTTTATAAGGCATTGGTCAGACCACATATGGAGTATTGTGAGCAGTTTTGGGCCCCTTATCTAAGAAAAGACGTGCTGATATCAGAGAGAGTCCAGAGGAGGTTTACAAGAATGATTCCAGGGATGAAGAGTTTAAATCATAGTCACAGTCATACTTTATTGATCCCGAGGGAAATTGGTTTTCGTTACAGTTGCACCATAAATAATTAAATAGTAATATGTAAATTATGCCAGGAAATAAGTCCAGGACCAGCCTATTGGCACAGGGTGTCTGACCCTCCAAGGGAGGAGTTGTAAAGTTTGATGGCCACAGGCAGGAATGACTTCCTATGACGCTCTGTGCTGCATCTTGGAGGAATGAGTCTCTGGCTGAATGTACTCCTGTGCCCACCCAGTACATTATGTAGTGGATGAGAGACATTGACCAAGATGGCACGTAACTTGGACAGCATCCTCTTTTCAGACACCACCATGAGAGAGTCCAGTTCCATCCCCACAACATCACTGGCCTTACAGATGAGTTTGTTGATTCTGCTGGTGTCTGCATTTGAGGAATGTTTGATAGCTATGTGCCTGTACTTGCTGGAGTTTAGAATAATGAGTGGTGGATCTCATTGATATTGAGAGGCCAAGACATATGTGGGAGAGGATGTTTCCAACTGTGGGGGAGTCTGGAACCTGAGTGCACAGCCTCAGAATAGAAGGACGTCCATTTAGTACAGAGATGAGGAATTTTTTTTTGACAGCAGGTGGTGAATCTGTGGAGGCCAAGTCACTGGGTAAAGCAGGGGCTGGTGGGTTCTTGATTAGTCAGGATGTCAAAGGTTACAGGGAGGAGTCAGGAGCATGAGGTTGGGAGGGATAATATATCAGCCATGATGGAATGGTGGAGTAAACTTTGGGCCAAATGGTCTAATTCTGCTGTTACGTCTCATGGTCTTCAGAGAAACTTGGGTGGTACATGGATGGGAGAGATACGGAGGGCGACAGTCTGAGCACAGGTAGGTGGGACTAGGAAGAAAACCAGGCTGCAAACAGATAGGCCAAAGCAATTGTTTTTGGGCTGTGGTACTCTCTAGCTCTGTCACTCAACTGGAGAGAGGACAATATTTGTAAGGATGCCACCAGGACCTTGGGGGCTGAATTATAGGCAGAGGTTGGACAAGTTGGGAATTTATTCATTGGAGTGTAGGAGACAGAGGGGTAATCATACGGAAGTGTATACAATCATGAGGGACACACTGGTGAATGCAGTCAGTCTTTTTTCCACAGGGCTGGGAGATCCAGAACTCGATTACATGGATTTAAGGTGGGGGTGGGGAGATTTAATCAACTTGAGGGGCAAATGTTTTGTACAGAGGGTGGTGTGTACCTGGAATGAGCTGCAAGAGGGAATGGTTAAGGCCTTTCAGATGACATTTGGACAGGAACATGGATTGGAAAGAGCCAAACACTGGCAGATGAGACTAGCTGGGATGGGAATCCTAGTGGGCATGGGCCAGATGGCCTGAATTTCATACTGTGAGCACCAGTCCTTCACACTTTCAGAGCAATGCCTGATGAAGTTTTGGGATGTAGCAGCATCAGGAAACTTGGAGATCATGCATAAAAATAGCACTGAGAAAGGTTGCATGGATAATCTTTCCCCGTCTTGTTCCCTATTAGTCACCACACCATCTGTTCCTCAACACAAACTGCCCACAAGTGTGCACCCCATTCACGTACGTCTTATCTCTCATACTTTCAGAAGTCTGCTGGTGATTATAGCAACTTTGACCGTGAGTTCCTCAGCGAGAAGCCCCGACTGTCTCAGGGCGACAAGAACCTGATTGATTCCATGGATCAGACAGCATTCCACGGCTTTTCCTACACCAACAAGAGCATGGAGCGTTTGATGAAATAGTCCGAGGACAGCACCTTGCCCTCCAGTTAAACTCCCGCGTCTCAGCAAACGAACTGACCCGAGGATTGAGACTTGGGAATCGTTTACTTCGCTATCCAGACTCCTAATAATTAATTCATCTGTAATTGCTAATTTCTGCTGGCTTCCTGGTGTGTTGGTGATTGGTTGTGTGTGTGTGTGTGTGTGTGTGTGCATGCCTTTAATCTGTATGTGCTCAGCAGGCTGTTACTGGTGACACTGTAAGAGGAGGATTGGTTGCTAAATCCTGGTTAAACAATGACTGAGAACTGTGCTCCTCTGAAAGTTTTGACACTTTTAAACTGTCATCATCTTGTCTTTATACCAATGTCTTCAATTAAAGTGTACATTATTTAAATTTCCTGATTAAAGACCAGTTTCCTTTCATTAACTGTGTGTGGATCTTTTAATGGTTTAGTGGCCACAGTTTTTTGATTTGTATGTTGTATTTATGAGAGGGGAAAGACTCACCAGGGACTGAAGGGGCAATGTTTCCACATACCGAACGAGCTGCCTGAGCCAGGTACAATAGTATCATTTATGAAGCACTTGGCCAGGTCCATAGAGGGCAGGGCTTAGACTCTAAGGGTTGCAAACCTGCAGTCCATGCACCCCTCAGTAAATGGTAAGACATAGGAGCAGAATTAGGCCATTCAGCCACCATTCCATGACCAGTGAGTGGAGCTTTGAGGCTTTGACTCAAGAGATTCTGGCAGTTGGTCTGTGCAATCAAGTCAATGAAGATTTGAGTAGATCAGCAGAAAGCAGTTGATTAGACAATCAAGATTTGAATATCTCAGACTCAGCAGAAAGCAGTTGAGGTCAGGTGACCAAACATTTTGAAAAGCTCAAACAGATAAATAGAGGGATAGCTCAAGCGAAGCAGCCAGTGTGTGAGTGGGCCAGTGACGGAGTGGAGCTTTGGAGCTTTGAGGCTTTGAGAAGAGCCGGAGGACAAGCTAGCTCGCAGTTAGTCTTTACAATGCCACCTGAGATGGTGGTGTGCCTCTCATGTGAGATGTGGCAGTCTTGGGGGAACTCTCCTCTCCTGCAGAGTCTCATCTGCCAGAAGTGCATACGGCTGGGCGATCTGGAAGACCGTGTAAGGAATCTGGAGCAGCAGCTGGATGACCTTCGACTCATAAGGGAGAATGAGGCAGTCATAGATGAGAGCTACAGGGAGGTAGTCACACCTAGGCTGTCGGAAGCAGGTCGTTGGGTGACAGGAGAGGGGGGAAAGCGAAGGCAAGCAGACAGGTAGTGCAGAGCACCCCTACCGCCATTCCCCTGAATAATAAGTTTACCATCCTGGATACTGTTGGCGGGAACGACCGACCAGATGTGAGCCACAGTGGCAGGGCCTCCGGCACTGAGTCTGACCCTGTGGTGCAGAAGGGTGGGACGGAGAAGAGGAGAGCTGTCGTCATTGGAGACTCTATAGTCAGGGGAGCAGACAGGAGATTTTGTGGACGTGAGAAGGACACCCGCATGGTTTGTTGCCTCCTGGGTGCCAGGTTCTTTGATGTCTCTGACCGGGTGCACGACATCCTGGTACGAGAGGGAAAGCAACCAGAAGTCATGATACATGTTGGGACCAACGACACAGGCAGGAAGAGGGATGAGGTCCTGAAGTGTGAGTTTCGGGAACTAGGCAGAAGACTGAAGAACAGGACCTCAAGGGTGACATTCTCAGGATTGCTGCCAGTGCTACGTGACAGTGATGGTAAGAATTGGAGGAGATGGCAGTTGAATGCGTGGCTGAGGAGTTGGTGCAGGGAGCAGGGTTTTAGATTTTTAGATCATTGGGATCTCTTCTGAGGAAGGTGGGACCTGTACAGATTGGATGGGTTGCACCTGAACTCAAGGGGGAGCAATATCCTTGCAAACAACAGGAATTCTGCAGATGCTGGAAATTCAAGCAACACACATCAAAGTTGCTGGTGAATGCAGCAGGCCAGGCAGCATCTGTAGGAAGAGGTGCAGTCGACGTTTCAGGCTGAGACCCTTCTAACTTAGTCCTGACGAAGGGTCTCGGCCTGAAACGTCGACTGCACCTCTTCCTACAGATGCTGCCTGGCCTGCTGCGTTCACCAGCAACTTTGATGTGTGTTGCTTCAATATCCTTGCAGGTAGGTTTGCTAGCATGGTTCGGGAGGGTTTAAACTAATTTGCGAGGGGGATGGGACCCAGAGCGATAGAGCAGTGAAAGAAGTGCATGGAGTAAAGCCAGATCTAACATACAGAGAGGCTTCGAGGAAAGAGAAGCAGAATAAACGGTGTAAAGACAGTAAGGTAGAAGGGCTGAAATGTGTGTACCTCAATGCAAGAAGCATCAGGAACAAAGGTGATGAACTGAGAGCTTGGATACATACATGGAATTATGATGTAGTGGCCATTACAGAGACTTGGCTGGCACCAGGGCAGGAATGGATTCTCAATATTCCTGGATTTCAATGCTTTAAAAGGAATAGGGGGAGGGGAAGGGGAGGAGGGGTGGCATTACTGGTCAGGGATACTATTACAGCTACAGAAAGGGTGGGTAATGTAGCAGGATCCTCTTTTGAGTCAGTGTGGGTGGAAGTCAGGAGCAGGAAGGGAGCAGTTACTCTACTGGGGGTATTCTATAGGCCCCCTGGTAGCAGCAGAGATACAGAGGAGCAGATTGGGAGGCAGATTTTGGAAAGGTGCAAAAATAACAGGGTTGTTATCATGGGTGACTTTAACTTCCCTAATATTGATTGGCACCTGATTAGTTCCAAGGGTTTAGATGGGGCAGAATTTGCTAAGTGTGTCCAGGATGGATTCCTGTCACAGTACGTGGACAGGCCGACCAGGCAGAATGCCATACTAGATCTAGTAATGAACCGGGTCAGGTCACAGATCTCTCAGTGGGTGAGCATCTGGGGGACAGTGACCACCGCTCCTTGGCCTTTAGCATTATCATGGAAAAGAATAGAATCAAAGAGGACAGGAAAATTTTTAATTGGGAAAGGCAAATTATGAGGCTATAAGGATTGAACTTGCGGGTGTGAATTGGGATGATCTTTTTGCAGGGAAATGTACTATGGACATGTGGTCGATGTTTAGAGATCTCTTGCGGGATGTTAGGGATAAATTTGTCCTGGTGAGGAAGATAAAGAATGGGAACCATGGGTGACAAGTGAGGTGGAAAATCTAGTCAGGTGGAAGATGGCAGCATACATGAGGTTTAGGAAGCAAGGATCAGATGGGTCTATTGAGGAATATAGGGAAGCAAGAAAGAAGGGGCTGAGAAGAGCAAGAAGGGGGGATGAGAAGGCCTTGGCGAGTAGGGTAAACGAAAACCCCAAGGCATTCTTCGATTATGTGAAGAAAAAAAGGATGACAGGAGTGAAGTTAGGACTGATTAGAGATGAAGGTGGGAAGATGTGCCTGGAGGCTGTGGAAGTGAGCGAGGTCCTCATTGAATACTTCTGTTCGGTATTCACCAATGAGAGGGAACTTGATGATGGTGAGGACAATATGAATGAGGTTGATGTTCTGGAGCATGTTGATATTAAGGGAGAGGAGGTGTTGGAGTTGTTAAAATACATTAGGCAGATAAGTCCCCGGGGCCTGACAGAATATTCCCCAGGCTGCTCCACAAGGCAAGAGAAGAGATTGCTGAGCCTCTGGCTAGGATCTTTATGTCCTCGTTGTCTACGAGAATGGTACCAGAGGATTGGAGGGAGGTGAATGTTGTCCACTTGTTCAAAAAAGGTAGTAGGGATAGTCCGGGTAATTATAGACCAGTGAGCCTTACGTCTGTGGTGGAAAAGCTGTTGGAAAAGATTCTTAGAGATAGGATCTATAGGCATTTAGAGAATCATGGTCTGATCAGGGACAGTCAGCATGGCTTTGTGAAGGGCAGATTGTGTCTAACAAGCCTGATAGAGTTCTTTGAGGAGGTGACCAGGCATTATAGATGAGGGTAGTGCAGTGGATGTGATCTATATGGATTTTAGTAAGGCATTTGACAATGTTCCACACGGTAGGCTTATTCAGAAAGTTAGAAGGCATGGGATCCAGGGAAGTTTGGCCAGGTGTATTCAGAATTGGCTTGCCTGCAGAAGGCAGAGGGTGGTGGTGGAGGGAGTACATTCAGATTGGAGGGTTGTGACTAGTGGTGTCCCACAAGGATCTGTTCTGCAACCTCTACTTTTAGTGATTTTTATTAATGACCTGGATGTGGGGGTAGAAGGGTGGGCTGGCAAGTTTGCAGACAACACAAATGTTGGTGGTGTTGTAGGTAGTGTAGAGGATTGTCAAAGATTGCAGAGAGACATTGATAGGATGCAGAAGTGGGCTAAGAATTGGCAGATGGAGTTCAACCTGGAGAAGTGTGAGGTGGTACACTTTGGAAGGACAAACTCCAAGGCAGAGTACAAAGTAAGTGGCAGGATACTTGGTAGTGTGGAGGAGCAGAGGGATCTGGGGGTACATGTCCACAGATCCCTGAAAGTTGCCTCACAGGTGGATAGGGTAGTTAAGAAAGCTTATGGGGTGTTAGCTTTCATAACTCGAGGGATAGAGTTTAAGAGTTGCGATGTAATGATGCAGCTGTATAAAACTCTGGTTAGGCCACACTTGGAGTACTGTGTCCAGTTCTGGTCGCCTCACTATAGGAAGGATGTGGAAGCATTGGAAAGGGTACAGAGGAGATTTACCAGGATGCTGCCTCGTTTTGAAAGTATGCATTATGATCAGAGATTAGGGGAGCTAGGGCTTTACTCTTTGGATAGAAGGAGGATGAGAGGAGACATGATAGAGGTGTACAAGATAATAAGAGGAATAGATAGAGTGGATAGCCAGCGCCTCTTCCCCAGGGCACCACTGCTCAATACAAGAGGGCATGGCTTTAAGGTAAGGGGTGGGAAGTTCAAGGGGGATATTAGAGGAAGGCTTTTTACTCAGAGAGTGGTTGGTGCGTGGAATGCACTGCCTGAGTCAGTGGTGGAGGGAGATACATTAGTGAAGTTTAAGAGACTACTAGACAGGTATATGGAGGAATTTAAGGTGGAGGCTTATATAGGAGGCAGGGTTTGAGGGTTGGCAGAACATTGTGGGCCGAAGGGCCTGTACTGTACTATTCTATGTTCTATATCCCAAATCCCATTCAACCCCTTCTCGCCAAATCCTTTGATGCCCTGACCAATCAGGAACCGATTAACTTCTGCCTTAAATTTACCCACGGACTTGGTGTCCACACAGTCTGTGGCAGAGAATTCTACAGATTTACTACTCACTGGCTTAAAAAAAATCCTCCTTACCTCTGTTCTAAAAGGTCACCCCTCAACTTTCTGGCTGAGCCCTCTAGTTCTGGATACCCCCACCATAGGAAACATCCTCTTCACGTTCACCTTGTCTGGTCCTTTCAACATTCAGCAAGTTTCAATGAGAACCCTCGCCCCCACAAACTTCTAAATTCCAGTGAGTACAGGCCCTAAGCTGCCAAACGCTCCTCATAGGTTAACCCCTTCATTCCCAGAATCATCCTTGTGAACCTCCTCTGGACTCTCTCCAATGACAACACATCCTTTCTGAGATATGGGGCCCAAAACTGTTGACAATGCTCATGTGGCCTGCTTAGTGACTTACAAAGCCTCAGTATTATCTCCTTGCTTTTATATTCTATTCTACTTGAAATAAATGTCAACATTGCATTTGCCTCCTTTACCACAGACTCCACCTGTACATTAACCTTCTGGGACTCTGCATGAGGACTCTCAAGTCCCTCTGCACCTCTGATGTTTGAACCTTCTCCCCATTTAGATAATAGTCCACACTATTGTTCCTTTTACCAAAATGCATTGTCATGTATTTCCCTACACTATACTCCATCTGCCACTTTTTCGCCCATTCTTCCAATTTGTCTAAAACCTGCTGCAATCGCATTGCTTCCTCAGCATCTCCTACCCCTTCGTCCAAGTTTCTAAGCAAATTGATGGTTCCCGGCAGTTCAGCCTGTAGTTCCACCAATCCAACACCGGAGGGCAGCATCAGCAGACAAGTCTGGACACCCGACTGCAGCACAAGCCTGCGTTCTGAGGCCTAGCCCTAGCTACAACTGAGGTGACACTGGGGCCTTGCCATTTGTCTCATCACCAACAAGGGAAACAGGCCTGTGGCAGTGTCCAACTGGGTCTTGTGATTGCAAAAGAAACGTCCAAGACAGTCACTCACAGTTTCACTTCATGCCAACTTGAAGGCACCAACTCCGGTGCTTATGGGTAGCGAGTAGCAGGCAGCAGCACGGTCTGCAGCCAGCTCATCTCTTCCAAACCCAATCTGGCCTCTCCTGTGGCCCGACAGCCCAGCTTGAATCCCCAGGCCTGACAGGCCAACGTGACCTCACTGCCCAATGGGCCAACTTGCTTCTCCAAACCCCTGGCTGGCTCTTGCGACACTCCAGTCAGCCACTCCGAAAAATGAGCAGCTCAGTGATATGGTGGACCTACTGTACAGGAGCTATCGGAGTCAAGAATAGTCTTACTAAGTATAAAAATACACTTAACGAGGAAAAGAAAAGCACCTCTGGTTGGCCCCCAAGAGGCCGCCGTCTTATCAGAAGAGGGGTATGGAGGGCTGTGATTGGATGTGTGGGTCGATGGGACTAGGCAGATTAATAGTTCGGCACAGACTAGATGGGCCAAAGGGCCTGTTTCTGTGCTGTAGTGCTATATGACTCTAAGGCTCCTCCTCTTCCTGCTACGCAGTTTACCAAACTGATTCTACCAGCTCTTTGGGGCCTGACTTCCATGTGGAATGTTGACAAAGACCTTACTGACTGTCGCCGACATAACTGCATTCTTGTGCCCATGGAAACTACTGTTTCAAATAATTCCATCAAATTAGTTAATTATCATCAACTACTAACAGCAGCAGGCTGGCTCAGTCCCTGCCTTTACAAGTGTACGTTAGTCCTATCCCTCTGGAACTTTTCCAACTAATTTCCCTACCGCTGAGTAGCACTCAGTCTGTAGTTACCTGGATGATCCCTTCTTGTGTAAAGAAACTGCAGTTACTGACCACCGGTCACCCAGTACTTCACCAGTTGTAACATTTGAACATATCCACGTAAGGAGCAGGAATCAGCCATCCCGCCCATGGCTCAGAGGTTAATTTATTATCAAAATAACCAACTCTGAAATCCTTCTCCCGGTAGCCATGAAACCAAGATAGAGAAAGGCAGGACGGCCATCAAACCCCAAGACCCCTCCCTGCACAAAAAAACAGACAGAAATGGAACAGGCACATCAACCTCCAAACCCCCCCTCCAGCACAAAAATCAAACAAAATGGATCAGGCACTTTGACCCCCAAATCCCTCCTCCCTTACCAAAAAAAACAAATAAAACGGAACAGTTACGTCACCCCCAAATCCCACTCCCCACACAAAAAAACAAGATAAGGTAAAAAAAACACATAATATTAGAAGCCCGTATGACTGAAGCAAAAGTCTGTAGTTCAAGTCGATATCCAAAATGCAGAAAACCTGAATAACTTTCTCCGGGCAGAGCGGCAGACTCGCCCTCCCCAGAGCTGAGCGATCAAAAGGCAGGCAGCCGACACTCACCTTCCGCATTCGCCTCAACGTTTCAGTCTCCCTCGTCGCTTTAATGGCCAAACAATGGAAGCTTTGATCAGCAAAATGGGAGTCAAACACTGGCTCATGCCCTGTCCCATCACGAAGTTCACGCTAGCTGCCTCTGCCTCCCAGAACCCTCTTGGAGACTGTAGCGAGCTAGAACAGCAAACAGCAAATCATAGGCTTCAACAGTTCCATAACCACAACCAAGATCAAAATCAAACGTAAAAGACATGAAAGAAGTGAAATACTTGGTTTCACGATCTATCCAGAACATTCCATATGAACATGAGGACGAGGAACAGGAGGGGCCATTTGGCCCATCGAACCTGCTCTATCATTCAATAAGAACATGAGGACGGGGAACAGGAGGGGCCATTTGACCCCTTGAGCCTCTTAGATTGAATTGAATTGAATTGAACTGAACTGAATTGACTTTATTTCTTACATCCTTCACATACATGAGGAGTAAAAATCTTTACATTACATCTCCATCTAAATGTGCAATGGGCAATCATAGTAATTTATAATAATTTATAATAAATAGAACGGTCAGTGTAATATAGAGTACACTCCAGTCAGCATGAGTTCATCAGTCTGATGGCCTGGTGGAAGAAGCTGTCCCGGAGCCTGTTGGTCCTGGCTTTTATGCTGCGGTACCGTTTCCCGGATGGTAGCAGCTGGAATAGATTGTGGTTGGGGTGACTCGGTCCCTAATGATCCTTCAGGCATTTTTCTCAGACCTGTCACTGTAAATGTCCTGAATCATGGGAAGTTCACATCTACAGATGCGCTGGGCTGTCCGCACCACTCTCTGCAGAGTCCTGTGACTGAGGGAAGTACAGTTCCCATACCAGGCAGTGATGCAGCCAGGCAGGTGCCCCTGTAGAAAGTTCTTAGGATTTGGGGGGCCATCCCGAACTTCCTCAGCCATCTGAGATGAAAGAGGCGCTGTTGTGCCTTAGTCACCACACAGCTGGTGTGTACAGACCACGTGAGGTCCTTGCTGATGTGGATGCCGAGGAACTTAAAGCTGTTCACCCTCTCAACCCCAGATCCATTGACGTCAGTAGGGTTTAGCCTGTCTCCATTCCTCCTGTAGTCCACAACCAACTCCTTTGTTTTTGCGACATTGAGGGAGAGGTGTGGAATCACCACTGTGTCAGAGAGATGACTTCTTCCTTGTAGGCCACTCATTATTGTTTGAGATTAGGCCAATCAATGTAGTGTCATTGGCAAATTTAATTAGCAGATTGGAGCTGTGGGTGGTGAAACAGTCATGGGTATACAGGGAGTACAGGAGGGGACTCAGTACACAACCCTAAGGGGATCCTGTATTGAGAGTCAGAGGGTTGGAGCTGAGGGAGCCCACTCTTACCACCTGCCAGTGATCTAACAGGAAGTCCAGGATCCAGCTGCACAAGGCATGGTCAAGGACAAGGTCTCTGAGCTTCCTGTCGAGAACATGGTGACTACAAGCAGGAGTGGCCATCTGGTCCCTTGAGCTTGCTCCACCATTCAATATGAACTTAAGGACAAGGAGCAAGAATGGTCATTCGGCCCATCCAACCTGCTCCACCATTCAATATCAACATAAGGACTAGGAGCAAGAGTGGCCATCCTGTCCATCAACCCAGCTCCACCATGAATAAGAACATAAGGACTAGGAGCAGGAGTGGCCATTCGGCCCACCGAGCCTGCACCACCATTCAGTAAGAACAGGTCTGGTATGGCCACGGACTCAGTTCCACCCAGCTGCCTTTTACCCAGAATCCTTTATTCCTCTGCTATTCAAAAATCTACTGAACGGTGTCATAAATATGTGTATCGCGCTGTAAGGTTTCACTGCTAATGTAATGGTTTCTCTGAGGCAGCAACATTTGGATTATGAATGGAGGTAACAGGGCTTGGAATGTGGGAGGGGGCTATCCAATGTTGTTCTTTCTTGTGAGTCTGGAAGAGAGATTTTCGCAGTCTTTGGTTTGAAAAGAAGGAAGACGCGTGTGGGGAGAGTTGGTAGACCACCGGACGCAGTGGAGCAGGAGCGAGGGCCCGAAGGCCGGTGACACTCAGAGGAGGTCGATGGTTGATGAATGGCCGTAGCAGTGAGCTCCAACGTGCACTCTTGACTTTCCTCTTAAAATGGGCCTTTTTCCTTTTTATTTTCTTTACTAGTCCTATATTCAGATTAAGATTTATAAAGTTCATTCAGTTAATTGCATATGGTGTACTGTCTGATATTTTGCAGTGCAGATTTGTAACCGGGTGACACATCATGCAGCCTCCACACAAATGAGGTTTCTCAGTTTGTCGGGGCCAGAAGTTGTCTTCCCCAAGGCAGACATTTGCTGGCCGTGCCAGAGGGTTACAATTGTGGGGGCTCATCTGGGGTTGATTCTGTTGGATGCTGTGTGATTGCCCTGAGCATTGAACCAGTGGGCTGTGTGTTTAAATCTATGCTTGAGGGTTACATATGTTTAATGAGGTAGTGTAGCCTCTGCTAGTTCTCTGGGAAGAGAATTCTATAGTTTCACTGTTCTCTAGGAAAAGCAGTCTTTCACCTCCATTCTAAATCTATTCCTCTGAATCTTGAAGCTGTGTCCCCATCTTCTAGGCTCATTTACCAGTAGAAAAAATTTTCCTGCCTCTATCTTACCTATCCCTTTCATAATTCTATGTTAGATCCCCCCTGATTCTTCTGAATTCCAGTACTCCAGGTGCAGCCTCACCTGTATCTTGTGGCACAAGTTCTCTCCACTTAAATCCATTCCCTCTAGCAATGCAGAGCAACATTCCATTTGCCTTCTTGATAACCTGTTGCACCTGTAGCCAACATTTTGAGTTTCATTAAAAAAAACATAAGAAATAGGAGCAGGAGTAGGCCATCCAGCCCATCGAGCCTGCCCCACCATTGTTCCATGCACAAGCACTCCCAAAGTCAATGACCTCAATACCTAACGTCGTACTCCTGCTGGCAAGACAACCTATTAAGACACAGCAGCAGCAGCCAGTCTAGTGTTTCTGAGGCTCAGCAGAGAACAGTAAAGTCAGACAGAGCAACAGTGATAAGAGATCTGATAGGAGGGAAAGAAAGGATATTCTGTGGCCACGAAGGAGGTGCCAACATGATGCGTTGTCTCCCAGGTGCCAGGGTCCAGAATGTCTCAGGAGATTCTCAAGAGGGAGGTTGAGCAGCCAGAGGTTGTGGTGAACTTTGGCACCAATGACAGCGGTAGAAAGGGGGAAGAGGCAGTGAGTATTGGAGTTGGGGAAGAGGCAGAAGAGCAGGACCTCCAAGGTAATCTCTGGATTACTCCTAGTACCACATGCTAGCCAAGACAGGAAGATGATGATAGTACAGATGTATGAGTGGCTGAGGAAGTGATGCAGCAGGTAGGGTCTCTCTTCTAGGGAAGGTATGACCTGTACAAAAAAAACAGGTTACCCTCGAACCTGAGGGGACCAATATCAATGCGGGCAGGTTTGCTACTGCTGTTGGAGAGGGTTTAAACTAATTTGGCAGAGGGTTGGGAATCGGAGTGAGAGGGCTGAAGATGGGTCATTTGGTTTAATAAGACCATAAGACATAGGAGCAGAATTAGGCCATTTGGCCCATTGAGTCTGATCCATCATTCAATCATGGCTGATCCTTTTTTCTCCTCCTCAACCCCATTAGGGTTAGCCTTCTCCCCGTCACCTTTGTTGCCATGTTCTATCAAGAACCTACCAATCTCTGCCTTAAATACACCCAATGATCTGGCCTCCACAGCTGCATATGTCAACAAATTCACCACCCTCTGGCTAAAGAAATTTTTCCGCATTTGTTTTGTATGGACGCCCTCTATCCTGAGGCTGTGCCCTCTTGTCCTACAATCTGCCACCATGGGATACATCCTTTCCACATCTACTCTGTCTAATCCTTTCAACATTTGAAAAGTTTCAATGAGATCTCCCCTCATCTTTCTGAATCCCAGCAAGTACAGACCCAGAGCCATCAAACATTCCTCATATAACCCTTTCATTCCTGGAATCATCCTTGTGAACCTCCTCTGGACCCTCTCCAATGTCAGCATATCTCTTTATGACAAGCCCAAAACTGTTCACAGTACTCAAGGTGAGGCCTCACCAGTGCCTTATAAAGCCCCAGCATCACATCCCTGCTAGAAACATAGAAAATAGGTGCAGGAGTAGGCGATTCGGCCCTTTGAGCCTGCACCACCATTCAGTATGATCATGGCTGATCATCCAACTCAGAACCCTGTCCCAGCCTTCCCTGCATACCCCCTGATCCCTTTAGCCACAAGAGCCATTATCTAACTCCCTCTTAAATATAGCCAATGAACTGGCCTCAACTGTTTCCTGTGGCAGAGAATTCCACAGATTCACCACTCTCTGTGTGAAGAAGTTTTTCCTAATCTCGGTCCTAAAAGGCTTCCCCTTTATCCTCAAACTGTGACCCCTCGTTCTGGACTTCCCCAACATCGGGAACAATCTTCCTGCATCTAGCCTGTCCAATCCCTTTAGGATTTTATACATTTCAATCAGATCCCCCCCTCAATCTTCTAAATTCCAACGAGTATAAGCCTAGTTCATCCAGTCTTTCATCATATGAAAGTCCTGCCATCCCAGGAATCAATCTGGTGAACCTTCTTTGTACTCCCTCTATGGCAAGGATGTCTTTCCTCAGATTAAGGGACCAAAACTGCACACAATACTCCAGGTGTGGTCTCACCAAGGTCTTGTACAACTGCAGTAGTACCTCCCTGCTCCTGTACTCGAATCCTCTTGCTATAAATGCCAACGTACCATTCGCCTTTTTCACCGCCTGCTGTACCTACATGTCCACTTTCAATGACTGGTGTATAATAACACCCAGGTCTCGTTGCACCTCCCCTTTTCCTAATCAGCCACCATTCAGATAATAATCTGTTTTCCTGTTTTTGCCACCAAAGTGGATAACTTCACATTTATCCACATTAAATTGCATCTGCCATGAATTTGCCCACTCACTTAACCTATCCAAGTCACCCTGCATCCTCTTAGCATCCTCCTCACAGCTAACACTGCCGCCCAGCTTCATGTCATCCGCAAACTTGGAGATGCTGCATTTAATTCCCTCATCCAAGTCATTAATATATATTGTAAACAACTGGGGTCCCAGCACTGAGCCTTGCGGCACCCCACTAGTCACTGCCTGCCATTCTGAAAAGGTCCTGTTTATTCCCCTCTTTGCTTCCTGTCTGCCAACCAATTCTCTATCCACATCAATACCTTACCCCCAATACCGTGTGCTTTAAGTTTGCATACTAATCTCCTGTGTGGCACCTTGTCAAAAGCCTTTTGAAAAGCCAAATATACCACATCCACTGGTTCTCCCCTATCCATTCTACTAGTTACATCCTCAAAAAATTCTATGAGATTCGTCAGACATGATTTTCCTTTCACAAATCCATGCTGACTTTGTCCGATGATTTCACCGATTTCTAAATGTGCTGTTATCACATCCTTGATAACTGACTCCAGCAGTTTCCCCACCACCGATGTTAGGCTAACCAGTCTATAATTCCCTGGTTTCTCTCTCCCTCCTTTTTTAAAAAGTGGGGTTACATTAACCACCCTCCAATCCTCAGGAACTAGTCCAGAATCCAAAGAGTTTTGAAAAATTATCACTAATGCATCTACTAGTTCTTGGGCTACTTCCTTAAGCACTCTGGGATGCAGACCATCTGGCCCTGGGGATTTATCTGCCTTTAATCCCTTCAATTTACCTAACACCACTTCCCCACTAACATGCATTTCCCTCAGTTCCTCCATCTCACTGGACCCTCTGTCCCCTACTATTTCTGGAAGATTATTTATGTCCTCCTTAGTGAAGACAGAACCAAAGTAATTATTCAATTGGTCTGCCATGTCCTTGTTCCCCATAATCAATTCACCTGTTTCTGTCTGTAGGGGACCTACATTTGTCTTAACCAATCTTTTTCTTTTCACATATCTATAAAAGCTTTTACAGTCAGTTTTTATGTTCCCTGCCAGTTTTCTCTCATAATCTTTTTTCCCCTTCCTAATTAAGCCCTTTGTCCTCCTCTGCTGAACTCTGAATTTCTCCCAGTCCTCAGGTGAGCCACTTCTTCTGGCTAATTTGTATGCTTCTTCTTTGGAATTGATACTATCCCTATTGCTCTTGTATTCTAGACCTCTTGAAATGAATGCTAACACAACATTTGCTTTCCTCACCACCAACTCAACCTGCTAGTTAACCTTTAGGGTGTTCTGCACAAGGACTCACAAGTCCCTTTGCATCTCAAATTTTTGGGTTTTCTCCCCATTTCGAAAATAGTCTGCACATTGATTTCTACTACCAAATTCCATGACCATGCATTTTCCAACATTATGTTTCATTTGCCACTTTTTTGGCCCATTTTCCTAATCCATCTAAGTTCTTCAGCGTCCTACCTGTTTCCTCAACATTACCTGCTCATCCACCAATCTTTGTATCATCTGCAAACTTGGCAATAAGGCCATCTCTTTCATCACCTAAATCATTTATATACAGCATAAAAAGAAGTGGTCCCAACGCCGACCCCTATGGAAAACCACTAGTCACTGGCAGCCAACCAGACAAAGATCCTTTTATTCCCACTTGCCTACTTCTTCCAATCAACCAATGCTCTAACCGTGTTAATAACTTTCCTGTAATACCGCAGGCTTTTAACTTGGTAAGCAGCTTCATGTGTGGCACCTTGTCAAAAGCCTTCTGAAAGTCCAAATATACAACATCCACTGCATCCCCTTTATCTACCTTACGTGTATTCTCCTCAAATAATTCAAACAGGTTCATCAAGCAAGATTTTCCCTTAAGGAAACCATGCTGACTTTGTCCTATCTTGTCCTGTGTCACCAAGAACTCTATCACCTCATCCTTAAAAATTGACTCTAACATCTTCCCAACCACTGACATCAGGCTAACTGGTCTATAATTTCCTTTCTGCTGCCTACCTCCTTTTTTAAAGAGTGGAGTAACATTTGCAATTTTCCAGTCCTCTGGCACATGCCAGAGTCCAATGATTTTTGAAGATCATTGCTAATGCCCCCACAATCTCTAACGTTACCCCTTTCAGAACCCTAGGGTGCAGTTCATCTGGTCTGGCTGACTTATGTACTTTTAGGTTTTTCAGCTTTTTGAGCACCTTCTCTCTTGTAATAGTAGCTGCACTCACTTCTCTTCCCTCACACACCCCAGCATCTGGCACATGGCTAGTATCTCCCACAGAGAAGACTGATGCAAAATACTCATTATAGTTCATCTGCCATCGCCTTGTCCACCATTATTAATTCTCCTGCTCATTTTTAGCAGTCCTATATTCACTCTCATATCTTTTTTTTTTACATACTTGAAAAAGCTTTTACTGTCCACTTTGACATATTTGCCAGCTTGCTTTCATATTTCATCTTTTCCCTTCTAATGATTCTTTTAGTTGCTCTCTGTATGTTTTTTTAAAACTTCCCAATCTTCCCACTAATTTTTGCTTCGTTGTATGCCCTCTCTTTTGCTTTTACGTTAGCTTTGACTTCCCTTGTGAGCCATGGTTGTACTATTTTGCCATTTGAGTACTTCTTCACTTTTGGAATACACGTGTCCTGCAGCTTTCTCATTTTTCCCCAGAAATGCACACCATCGGATTACAAGTTGGTGCATTGTGTAGTGAGACTCTGAAGTAGGACAGGCAGATGAGGATGAGTCAGTGGGATGAGTTTAAGTGTAGCATGGGGGCAAAATTGAAACGGGTGATGAATCCAGGACTGAATGTACACTGTACACGGAATAAGGTAGATAATTCTGTAGCGCATTTAGATATTGGCAGCTATGATGTGGTGGGCATCACTGAGAGAAGCATATAGTTGGGAGCTTAACACCCAAGGATGTTCAAAATGTCCACATAGTTTCAAAAGGACAGGCAGGTAGGCAGAGGGTAAGGTAACTCTTTCCGTAAAAAATGAAATCAAATGCTTAGAAAGAGGAGACATGGGATTGGAAGCTGGAGAGACCTTGTGGGTAGAGTTAAGAAACAGTAAGGGTAAAAAAAACCCGAATGGGAGATATTTACAGGCCTCCCAACTGTAGCCAGGATGTGGGCTACAAATTACAATGGGAGATAGAAAAGGCATGTAAAAGGACAATGTTACAATAGTCATGAGGGATTTCATTATGTAGATAGATTGGGAAAATCAGGTTGATGCTGCATAGGAAGCTGTAGAATGCCTACAAAATGTTTTTTTAGAGCAGCTCATGATTAAGCCCACTAGAGGAAAGGTAATTCTGGATTGGGTGTAGTGTAATGAACTGGATTTGATTAGCGAGCTTAAGGTAAAGGAACCCTCAAAAGACAGTGATCCTAATATGATAGAATTCAGCTGCAGTTTGAGTGGGAGAAGATAAAGTCAGATGTATCAGTATTACAGTGGAGTAAATGGAATTACAGAGGCATTGGAGAGGAGCTGGCCAAAGTTGATTGAAAAAGGACACTAACAGGGATGACAGCAAAACAGCAATGGCTGGAGTTTCTGGGAGCAATTTGGAAAGCACAGGATAGATATATCCCAAAGATGAAGTCTTCTCGAGGGAGGATGAGGCAACTGTGACTGACAAAGGAAGTCAAGGACAACATAAAGCAGAAGACTGGGCATATAAAGGATCAAAATTAGTAGGAAGTTAGATGAATGCTTTTAAAAACCAACAGAAGACAACTGAAAAAACCATACGGAGAAAAAAGACAAAATATGCAGGGAAGCTAGCTAATAATATTAAAGAGGATCGTAAAAGATTTTTCAGATACATGAAGTGTAAAAGAGAGACAAGAGGAGATATCAGACCACTGGAAAAAGACGCTGGAAAGGTAGTAATGGGATGACAAAGAAATGGAAGATGAACTTAATAAGTATTTTGCATCAGTCTTCACTGTGGAAGACATTAACAGTTTGCCAGAAATTCAAGAGTGTCAGGAGGTGGAAGTAAATGTAGTTGCTATCACTAATGATACTCCACTCATTAAGGAGGGAGGGAGACAGAAGAAAGGAAATTATAGGCCAGTTAGTCTGACATCAGTGGTTGGTAATGTGCTGGAATCCATGGTTAAAGATGAGGTTTCAGGGTACAGAGGCACATGATAAAATAGGCATGGTTTCCTCAAGGGAAAATCTTGCCTGACAAACCTATTGGAATTCTTTGAAGAAATAACAAGCAGGATAGACAAAGGAGAATCGGTTGACATTGTGTAATTGGACTTCCAGAAGGCTTTTGACAGAGTGCCATACACGAAGCTGCATAAAAATTAAAAGCCCATGGTATTACAGGAAAGATACTAGCATAGATATAACATTAGCTGACTGGCGGGAGGCAAAGAGTGGGAAAAAGGCCTATTCAATTTGGCTGTATAAGATAATATACAAGACCATCGTTTAGGTGTATAAGATGATGGGAGGCATTGGTCATGTGGATAGCCAGAGGCTTTTTCCCAGGGCTGAAATGGCTAACATGAGGGGGAATAGTTTTAAGGTAGGTACAGGAGGGATGTCAGGGGCAAGTTTTTCACACAGAGAGTCATGGGTGCGTAGAATGCACTGCCAGCGACAATGGAGGAGACGGATACAATGGGGTCATTTAAGAGACTATAGGTACATGGAGCTTAGCAAAATAAAGGGCTATGTGGTAGGGTAATTCTAGGCAGTTTCTAGAGTCAGTTACATGGTCAACACAACATTGTGGGCCGAAAAGCCTTTAATGTGCTGTAGATTTCTACGTTCCATGTTTGGCTGTCGGTGACTAGTGATGTTCCAGCGGCCAACACTGGGATCACTTCTCTTCACATTTTTCGTCAATAAGTTGATGATGGAATTGATGGCTTTGTGGCCAAGAGTGGATACAAAGATAGTTGGAGGGTCAGGTAGTGTTGAGGAAGCAGAGATGCTACAAAAGAACTTATACAGATTGGGAGAAATGGAATTGTCATGGCTATCCCTCAAGGTCAAGAATGATGGTCTTCGTTCCTTTGATCTATTTATGGGCTCCCAAGTGGCTTATGAGTCCAATCTTGGTTTTGAAAGTTCTTCCGCATTTAGGACAGGTAGTTCCAGATGGCAGATCAGGCTTTGGTTGTTGCTGCCTCTCTCTCCATTTTCTTCTCTTTTCTTCTTAATTCTGCACATCTGTTGGCTTCAAAAGTCGCTGTTCCTTCTCAGATGATGGTTTGCCAGAGTTTCCTGTCCTTGGCATTGGTTTCCCAATTGTTGGTGTTGATGTTACATTTTTTCATGTTGGCTTTTAAGACGTCTTTGAATCTCTTCTGTTGTCCGCCTCTTTTACCTTTGCCTTCTTTAAGCTGGGAGTAGAAGATTTGTTTCGGCGGATGTTTGTCTTTCATCCCAACATGACCGCTCCATCTTAGTTGGTTCTTGATGACGTAGGTTTCAATGCTTGTTGTTTTTGCTTCATTTAGCACACTGACGTTGGTTCTTCTATCTTCCCAGCTGGTATTTAAGATGTTTCGAAGACAGTGTTGATGGAACTTTTCAAGTGCCTTCAGACGTCGTCGGTATGTTGTCCAGGTTTCTGATGCATACAGGAGCGTTGGGATTACCACTGCTTTGTACACTAACATTTTGGTGTCTGTCCAGATGTCATGATCATGAAAGACTCTAGTACGGAGACGTCCAAAAGCTGTTCCAGCGCATTTAAGACTATGTTGGATCTTGTCATTAAGGTTGACATTGGAAGAGAGGTGACTTCCAAGATACGGAAAGAGGTCCACGTTTTCCAGGGTTGTTTTGCCAAGTTGAATTGGTGGTTCTATCCAAGTTGTCTCAGTTGGTGACGGTTGGTAGATGATCTGAGTCTTCTTGGAATTGATGTTAAGTCCAAGTTTCGTGTTATCAGTATATCTTGCTGGTCCCGAGATCGTACGATGATGTAGTCGATAAGGTGCCAGTGTTTGGAGCGTGGATGCTGCCAGGAGACTTTGTGCCTGTTTTTTCTGGCGAAATAGGGTGTTTGTAATCACTAGGTTGTGTTCAGCACATTTGGTGAGGAGGAGTGTTCCATTGGCGTTGACCTTGCCAACTCCTTCCTTGCTTATTATTCAAGTCCAGAGCCTATGATCTTTCCCGACTCTGGCACTGAAGTCTCCCAAGAGAATGATGGTGTCGTTGTTGGGAACAGAGGAAAGGACGTCATCAATTTGGGCGTAGAAGTTCATCTTCAGCGTTCAGAGTTGGAGCATAGGCGCTGATGATGGTGGCGTGTTGGTTCTTGACAAGTTGGATTCGCAGGGTCATGAGACGTTTGTTGATTCCCAGTGGTTGCTCTGTCAGCTTCTGAAGTAGGCTGTTTCGGATGGCAAAACCTACTCCATGGATCCTCAGTTGTTCAGGATCAAGTCCTTTCCAGAAAAAGGTGTATTGACCTTGCTCTTCCTTTAGTTGCCCTTCTCCAGCTCTGCAGGTCTCACTCAGAGCAACAATGTCAAAGTTGAATTTTTGGAGTTCCCAGGCAACAAAGGCAGTTCTCCTCTCTGGTCGGTCTGAGTTTGGGTTATCCATCAGAGTTCATATATTCCAAGTTCCAAATTTTGTAGTTTCACTTCTAAATATTTTTTGACCGCATGATGGTGATCCCTCTGGACGCGGCTTTCCAGACAGGATGGGGTGAAGCAGACTATTTTTAGGGCACCTTTTCTAGCCCCTTCCCAGTTCAGGGTGAGCAGAGTGGATCCTAAATAGGGCTGCTCAGACATGAATACTGCTGCCGAACAACTTTCCTGCTTCTGTCCAAAAGTTGAGCGACTAAATTAAGTATTCACCGCTTTCATGCCAATTCTTGACTAGGAGCTTCCAGCCATCACATTGCCTGCTCCCATCGCCCTCCCCCAATTGCCAAAAGACTTGGAAGTGGCCGACAGAGCAAAGACGCCTGTGTGTGTATTTGTTTAATGTGTATTTGTTTAACGTGTACTTGATGTTGCACTCCAAGAAGCACACAATACCTCACAAATCAACCAACTGATTCCAATGGCATGGAAACCACGACGATTGGAGCTGATAGATTTGTTGCAGCCTTCATCCGCCTTCACAGCCCTTGAGTTCGAAGTAACTTTGTCCACCTGTTCCACCATTGAGGTCTTGGCTGGATTGTTCTTTGTCAGGGACCTCACCCTTGACCTTACCGCCATGGGTGACCCTACCAGCAGCATAGCTCCAGACGGCATTGCTCTTGGGATCACAGGACCACACAAGCTTCTCCACCACGACAAGGTGACAATCCATGGGGAAGGGCAAACGGAATATTGTGCAGGGAATTATATGGTCATTCACTTCAGTAGAAATATTGAGACTATTTTCTAAATGGGGAGAAAATTCTAGAATCGGAATTGAAAAGGGAGTCGAGGGTCCTTGGGCAGGATTCCCTCAAATGGCTCTTAGTCCTGCTCCGTGACACATAACGGACCTCTGGCACTGGCTCACTGCATTGGTGAGACTAATGCAAAATACTCACTAAGTTTATCTGCCATTTCTTTGTACCCCATTGCTACCTCACCAGGATCATTTTCCAGTTGGAATCGTACAGGCGTGTGTTAGAGTAGTTGTGTCAGTCAGTAACAAGAAATTGGAGTTAACGATGCGATCTTCCCCCAGATGGTTTATTTTAGTGTGAGCACTGTGACTATATGGTGTCTGCAGTTCAGCTGCAGAAGCCACTGTGTATCTGATGGCTACATGGCCAGTGACAACCGTGACTACACTGTGTTTGTCGTTCAGCTGCAGGAGTCACTGTGGATTTGATGATCAGAGCCATCAAACACTCATGTTAACCCTTTCATTCCTGAGATCATTCTTGTGAACCTCCTCTGGACCCTCTCCAATGCCAGCATATCTTTTCTTAGATAAGAGGACCAAAACTGTTCACAATACTCCTGGCCAATGCCTTACAAAGCCTCAGCATTACATACTTGCAGGTAAACCTTGGCAAAGCTGCGAAATCAGGCGATGTACCGGTCAAGTGCTGAGGGACTGTGCGGCCCAGTTAAAAGACATTTTTATCTCACTCTGAAACTGTCTGCTGCCCCTGCAGGCTTCAGGACAGCCACCAGCATCCAGTGCTCAGGAGAGTGACAGTAACATTCAGCCAGAGACTCATTCCAGCAAGATGCAACACAGAGCGTCATAGGAAGTCATTCCTGCCTGTGGCCATCAAACTTTACAACTCCTCCCTTGGAGGGTCAGACACCCTGAGCCAATAGGCTGGTCTTGGACTTATTTCATAATTTACTGGCATAATTTACATATTACTATTTAACAGTTTATGGTTCTATTACGATTTATTATTTATGGTGCAACTGTAACAAAAACCAATTTCCCCCGGGATCAATAAAGTATGACTATGACTATCTGGCCTTAATGATTACCACCCAGTGCTACTAGCTTAAACAACTATGAATTGTTTTGAGCAGCTGGTAACAGGTATGTTAAAAAAAAATCATACCTTCCAGCTACATTGGACTCTTTCCAGGTCACCCACTGCTCAAACCGGTCCACTGATGATGTGATAGCTTGGTCCTCCACTCTGTCCTGCCCCATCTAGGAAACAATGGTTCATACACCAGAATGTTGTCCATCAACTTCAGCTTCGCATTTAACATGATCATCCCTCCAAGACCGGCATTGGGATTCAACACTTCTCTGTAACCAGGTTTTGGACTTGACAGAAAGAGCCCATCTCCAGCTCCATCAGGCCGAGCACTGGTGCCCCCAGGGCTGTGTGCTCAGCCCACCGCTGACTCATAACTGCACTGTCAGATCCAGCTCAAACCCCATTATCAAGTTCGCTGATTGCACTACAGTGGTAGGCCTCATCAGTAACAATGACGAGCTGTCATACAGAGAGCAGGTAGAAAGGCTTATGAAGACAAAAGAGATGCTTGTGGACTTCAGAAAGGCACAGATTGACCACTTCCCTTGCACATCAATGGCTCTGCCATGGAAAGAGTGAAGAGCACAAAGTTCCTCGGTGTGCATATTAACATATGATCTAACATCTCCCCAGTAGTCAAGAAGACACAGCAAGGTCAACACTTTCGGAGGAGATCGCGGAATACAAGGCTCCACACACGCATTCTGACAACTTTCTACAGGAGCATCATCTCGAGTGATTATTGTGTGATGGAGAGGCTGCAAGGCACCGGACCCTACGGACGATAGTAAAAACGACCGGGCTCTATATCACCACTATTTGTGATATTTACTGGGAGCGTTGCAGATGAAGGGTCCAAAGCATCATTGAGGATCTCTACCACCCATCCCACAATCTCCGTGACCCATTACCATCAGGGAGGAGTTACAGGAGCATCAGGACTAGGACTGTCAGACAGGGTCCTCAGGCTGTGAGACTAATGAATACCGTCACCACCGAGGTCTCGGCACCAGGACAGCCAGCTGTTTACTGGTTACCTGTGCTGCACATGACATGCATTTTAAATATTTTATTAACTTATTTATGGTAATTTTTGGTTTATTTGCTGTGTGAGATATATGCATTGTGAGTGCATCTTGGACCAGAGGAACATTGTTTCATTTGGCTGTATACATGTCCAGTCAGATGACAATAAACTTGAACCTCACTCCCCCCACACTCAAAAACCCACAAGCATGATTGAGGGTGGGACCTTTCACTCCGTGCCTATCTCAATGAGAACAGAGTGACAGCTTTCCTGACCAATGGTTTCCTACATCTCCCACTGAGGGCAATGGGTACAGGGAAACACCATCAACCACATCTTCGCCTTCCAGACACCACCCTGACTGGGAAATATATCACCATCTTTCACCATCACTTAATCTTTATTCTGAAGATTCTACCAATGACACGGCAGTTCAACATACCACAATACCCTCAAGGGTAGTCAGGGAAAGCTGTTCTGAGCAAGGGGCAGGGAGAGAAGAACGGAAGGTCCTTCCTCATAAAAATCCCTCAGCTACACAATATTCCAAACTTGTTGACAGCTTTGAGGTGACTAGGAAAAAACACGGAGAGCAAAGAGTAATGTCTGGGAGGTCCACTTGTTCTGTGGGACGTGTACACCATTTCTAATCACCTGGGTAACAGAGATTCCACATCAACACAGCTCTGAATCAAGGAGGGTATGAAATGGTCATTTGTTCCAAACTTCAAGAGATGAAATTCGATGCAGAATAGAGACGTAGCCCATGGTCACTGCTAAGTTAATGAGAGTGCACAATGATTTTTGGCCAAGTATCACATACTTACGTACTTGTCATGTTTCTTACGGTTGTTGTAGCTGGGGGTGGTAATGGGGACACTACCCATAATGACGCATGTCTCAAATAACCTCTAATAACAAAGTTCAGTCCCTGGCCTGCCTTCATGTGTGGAAACATTTCTACTAACAGAAGAGGAGGCAAAAGCAGGTTACTGGTGCCTTAAATCCAGCTGATTCAGGCAGATGGGCTTGTCAGCCATGCCTGGTAGCTCGTCTAGAGAAAAACTCTACTTTCGCTGCCTTGCGGCTAGACCCTCATGGGGAAGGCTTCGTGAGGAAAACCCCAAGGAAAAATCTGGACCTGGAATCCCTAACCAGTCCTACGCTGACAATTCCTGCGACACTGCTAGTGCCAAACTTTATCAGTCTCCGTCGTTCCTTTGGATTGATCAGCTACATGCAGAGCGGGAGCTGCTCCATATCACACTGCCCTGGCTTGTGGCTTGTGTAGGTACCTGGGACACAACATCCATGGGCTACCCTGAACAGGGGATCTCATGCACTTGTCATGATACAAGAGACCATTCTGCCCATTAAATCCATGCCAGTTCGAAGCATAGCAATCCCATCAGTCTAATGGCCCCTGGTCTTATCGCCTTGCATCCTCACTAACTCCCCCTTCCCATTCTTCAGTCAATTACCTGCAGAAAGCGACAATTTACAGCAGCCATTGGAGAATCAGGTGGGAAGTGGGCAGTGCAGCCACACTGAGCTGAAAGGTGTGTCTGTGTGCTCTGTTGTTCTATGTTCAAAGTGTCAGCCTTTGAAACAAGTGTACACACACACACGCGCACGCAGAGCAGTGAGTGCCTGGAATCTGCTGGCAGGACTGGTGTGGATGCAAATACCGCAGAGGTGTTTGGGAGTCTCTCAGACAGGCACAGGACTGTGCAGACAGGAAATGGACTGGGTACTGTACTGTTCTATATTCTAAAAGAAATGCACAATTAACTACTATTCTTTTTTAATTAAAATCACATTTGAGGCCTGAGAAATAAAGTAAGCAGATCTCTGCCTATTGAAATATTTGTCAACCAAAGCTTGGCTTCAAGTAGGTAATGTTAACAATGAAAATGATTTACAGTATGACACTGTCCAGTAGTAACACTGCTGGATAAAAAGAACTTCTTCCAATTTTACACATTAATTGTTTTGAAGGAAGATATCTCCCCAATCGCAGAGCCCTTTATGGTTGGACAGGAACATTACTGACAGCTCCTGCCCATTTAAGACTCTCCACAATACTGAGGCTAAGGCAGCCGTGCACACAGACATTGAACATTGACTTAGTAATAACCATGTATCATTACTATCCACACAGTAAGACTCCTGTTAGTCAACATAAATTACTATACATCTAATTTCCAAAGACTGAGTTAGATATCTCCCCACATTCACTCTATCAGGAATTCATTAATTTTTCATCATCTTAAACTTCCAAATGCATGAAGTTACAAATGTAAACGCTTCTAATGTTTTCATGACTGCATCTCATCTTCCCCTGATCAGCTGCGTGCCAAATCGGCCAAGTCCAGTAGGTAAGTACATATAGTCAGAAGTCAGGCAGCCGGGGGCAGAATGTTCCGAGTTCTTCTATTAGTTCACTGCGAGGCCTGAAGAGTCTTGTGAATCACATTTCACCTATAAACTTTTAATAAAACAACCAGACGTAGAAACGTTTATAGGCTGGATTTGAAATAAGAACAAATAGTGTGGCGAGATTAGACGGTGAGGACAAGCCCCATCAAGATGCCACGGCAACAGGTGATGCTGCCTCACTGGTGGGCAGGGACCGTGACAAGGGCTTCCTCAGGAGGTCTTGAAATGTCTACGTTCTGCATGACAACAAAAGAGAAAGGGTGAGGAATAAACAAGCACTGCCAGGAATTCAGGCTGCTTACAGACATGCAGTTAGTGAGAAGCTCAGACTGAAATGTTACCAACATTTTCTTCCTTTACAGAGTGAAATCACATAACGGACATCCAGACATCCTACAGAATCACTCGACGAGAAGGGGGTAAGGATGGTTGTGGCATCTCTCAGACAGATCCTCCTACAAACCCCTTGAAAAGGGCCCTACTAAGGAGCATCAGGCCATTGTCTGCTGCACCAGCACCAACCTTATTGACTCTGGAGATCTCCCATCCACTGCCACAAACACTTAGTTCCTTTGCTTATTTCTACCTCCTACCCAAAATCCACAAACCCAACTGTCCAGGTAGGCCCATCGTTTCTGCCTGCTCCTGCCTCACTGGCTCCACCATATCTGAAGTTGTCCATTCCAGAACATCTGAGATGTCTTCCTCCTTCAAAGAACAGGGATTTTTTTCCAGCGATGCTGCCCTCACCCGCATCTCCTCCATTTCGTGCACATCTGCCCTCAGCCCATACTCCCGCCACCATAACAGGGACAGGGTTTCCTTGTCCATACCTATGACACCATGAGCCTCCATAATCTGCACTGCACATATTCTACAACTTCTACCATCTTCACCCCGACCAGCTTTCTGTAGGGTGTCTCTACGTGACTCCCCCGTCCAATTGTTCCACCTCACTGATCTCCCCCCTATCACTTATTCCTATACGCAGAAGTTCTATACCTGCCTCCTACACCTCCTCCCCTCCCCTCACCATCATTTAGGGCCCCAAACTGTTGTTCAGGTGAGGCGATACTTCAGCTCAAGTCTGTTGGGGTCACCTTCTGTATCCGAGGCAGACTCCTCTACATTGGAGACCTGAAGTAAATTGGGGACTGCTTCATCAAGCACCTTCATTCTGTCCACCGCAAAAGCCGGGCTTTCCTGGTGGACACGTCTGAATTCTACTTCCCATTCTCATTCTGACATGTCAATCCATGGCCTTTTCTGCCCTCACTTGGAAGAGCAATACCTCATATTCCCTATGGGTAGCCTCCAACCTGACAGCATGAATACTGATTTCTCCAACTTCCGGTAATGTCTCCCCTCTCCCATTCCCTAATCTGGTTCCCCTCTTACCCCTTCTCACCTGCCCATCAACTCCCCATGGTTCTCCTCTCCCCCCTCTCCCATTTCAGCTCCCCTCTTACCCCTTCTCACCTGCCCATCAACTCCCCATGGTCCCCTCACTCTCATGGTCCACTCTCCTCTCCTTTCCTCCTCCTTCAGCCCTTGACCACTTCCACATAACACTTGACAGCTTCTCACTTCAACCCCCCTCTCCCACCCACCCACCTTCCCCCTCACCTGCTTTCACAAATGCATTACCTATTCCTGAATAACCGAACACTGTGGCAATAAATTGCCGCAGTTTCCTCACGTCTCTGGAGTGATGTGGGAAGGTACAAAGGCAAAAATTAGCAAGAGGACACTCAGGCCTTCAATACATCATGCTGGATCAGTCTTCCAGTTCCTGCCCATCCCAGTAATCTGTCATCTCCCACCTATCCAGTGAAGGGTTTTCAACTCGAATTGTTAACCTGTTTCACTTTCCACAGATGCTACCTGCATCTGACTATTTCCAGCATCTGCAGACTCCAAAATTTCCAGGTACCTAGCCACCTCTGCCTTAAAAATATGCAAAGACTGTTTCCACTGCCCTATGAGGAATGTTCTAAAACTCAATGACTTAGCCTCCATAGCCATCCATGGAGTGTTCAGAGAAGATTCACGAGAATGTTTCCAGGAATGAAAGGATGGCCGTATGAGGAATGTCTGGCAGCTCTTGGGCTGTATTCCCTGGAGTTCAGGAGCATGAGGGGGGAATCTCATAAAAACATTCCAAATGTTAGAAGGCCTGAACAGATTAGATATGGCAAAGTTATTTCCCATGGTAGGGGATTCTAGGACAAGAGAGCATGACTTCAGGATTGAATGATGTCCTTTCAGAACTGAGATGTGGGGAAATTACTTTAGTCAGAGGGTGGTAAATCTGTGGAATTTGTTGCCACGAGTGGCTGTGGAGGCCAAGTCATTGGGTGTATTTAAGGTAGCGACAGATAGGTTCTTGATTAGCCAGGGCATCAAAGGGTATGGGGAGAAGACAGGGGAGTGGAAACGACTGGAAGAATTGGATCAGCCCATGATTGAATAGCAGAGCAGACTCAATGGGCCGAATGGCCTGCCTCTGCTCCTATATCTTAAGGTCATTCGTAAGGCCAGTGATGTTTTGGGGATGGAACTGGACTCTCTGACGGTGGTGTCTGAAAAGAGGATGCTGTCTAAGCTGCATGCCATCTTGGACAATGTCTCCCATCCACTACATAATGTACTGGGTGGGCACAGGAGTACATTCAGCCAGAGACTCATCCCACCGAGATGCAGCACAGAGCATCATAGGAAGTCATTCCTGCCTGTGGCCATCAAACTTTACAACTCCTCCCTTGGAGGGTCAGATACCCTGAGCCAATAAGCTGGTCCTGGACTTATTTCATAATTTACTGGCATAATTTACATATTACTATTTAACTATTTATTACTATTTCTCTATTACTATTTATTATTTCTATGACTATTATTATTTACTAATAGTAGTATTACTATTTCTATTACCATTTATTATTTGTGGTGCAACTGTAATGAAAACCAATTTCCCCCGGGATCAATAAAGTATGACTGTGACTATGACTAATGGCAATGAGTTAGGACAAAGATCCTTTCTTTTCAAGAATTTGTGGGAGGAACATGGATGCCTGCCATTATAGAACACTCATTTACTACACCTTGTCGTGTTCTTCAGCACCACAATCCACTCCACAACACATCTCCCCACAAACAGCTAGCTCCTCCTGAACTGAAGGAAGTCCCGCACTGAGGCAATGGGATAGCTTACCTCTGGTTTTTCTCGGTGTGTGTTGACAGCTTCAACGTTGAGGAAAATGGATTCAACTTTACATCCTACAAGAGTAACAAAGAACCAGATATTCAAACACCTTTCAGCAAAGGGTAAGGGATGATCTTCGATCCTGGGGAGACAACTGGAAACAGTCATGGACGGATTGTCAACCGAGTCATTGTGGATGGAAGTAAGAAACAGGAAGGCGGCAATAACCCTACTGGGTGTATTTATAGACACCCCCCCCCCCCCACCGCAATAGTAACAGAGGCATCGAGGAACAGATAGGGAGGCAGATTCTGGACCGGTTCAATAACAGGGTTGTTGTGATGAGCAATTTTAATTATCCAAATATTGACTGGCATCTCCTTAGAGCAAGGACGTTAGAGGGGGTGGAATTTGTTGACGATTTCCTGATGCAATATGTAGATAAGCCAACTAGAGGAGAGCCTGTACTTGATGTAGTTTTGGCAAATGAACCTGCTCAGGTGTTAGATCTCTCAGTGGGAAAGCATTTTGAAGGTAGTGATCACAACTCCATCTCCTTTACCATAGGCGCTGAAGAGGGATAGCAGCAGACAATTTGGGAAAATATTTAATTGGGGTAGAGGGAAATATGATTCGATTAGGCATGAACTTGTGAACATAAATTGGGAGCAGATCTCACAGGGAAATGCACAGCAGAAATGTGCCGAATGTTCAGGGAACATTTGCTTGGCGTTCTATGTAGGTTATGTTCCATTGAGGCAGGGAGAAGATGGTAGGGTAAAAGAACCATGGTGTACAAAGGCCATGGAAAATCTAGTTAAGAAGAAAAAAAACTAGGCACTGTTAGAGCTCCAGAAAATTACAAGGGTGCCAGGAAGAAGCTTAAGAATGAAATTAGGAGAGCCAGAAGGGGCCATGAGAAGGCCTTGGTGAGCAGAATTAAGAAAAACCCAAGGAATTCTACAAGTATGTCAAGAGCAAGAGAATAAGACGTGAGAGAATAGGACCAATCGTGGAAATGTGTGCATGGAGTTGGAGGAGGTACTTAATGAATACTTGCTTTAATATTCACCAGTGAAAAGGACCTTGGCAATTGTGGGGATGACTTACAGCGGACTGAAATGCTTGAGTGTGTAGACATTAAGAAAGAGGATGCGCTGGAGCTTTTGCAAGGTATCAAGTTAGATAAGTCACCGGGACCGGGCAAGACATACCCCAGGCTACAGTGGGAAGTGAGGGAGAAGATCGCTGAGCCTCTGGCGATGATCTTTGCATCATCAATAGGGACAGGAGAAGTACCAGAGGACTGGAAGGTTGCAAATGTTGTTCCCTTGTTCAAGAAAGGGAGAAAAGATAACTCAGGAAATTATAGACCTGGGGGTCTTACTGCAGTGGTGGGCAAGTTGTTGCAGAAGATCCTGAGAGGTAGGACTTATGAGTATTTGGAGAAACCTAATCCGATTAGGGATAGTCAGGCAACACACATCAAAGTTGCTGGTGAACACAGCAGGCCAGGCAGCATCTGTAGGAAGAGGTGCAGTCGACGTTTCAGGCCAAGACCCTTCGTCAGGACTAACTGAAGGAAGAGTGAGTAAGGGATTTGAAAGTTGGAGGGGGAGGGGGAGATCCAAAATGATAGGAGAACACAGGAGGGGAGGGATAGAGCCAAGAGTTGGACAGGTGATAGGCAAAAGGGGATACCAGAGGATCATGGGACAGGAGGTCCGGGAAGAAAGACGGGGGGGGGGGGGGACCCAGAGGATGGGCAAGAGGTATATTCAGAGGGACAGAGGGAGAAAAAGGAGAGTGAGAGAAAGAATGTGTGCATAAAAATGAGTAACAGATGGGGTACGAGGGGGAGGTGGGGCCTTAGCGGAAGTTAGAGAAGTCGATGTTCATGCCATCAGGTTGGAGGCTACCCAGACGGAATATAAGGTGTTGTTCCTCCAACCTGAGTGTGGCTTCATCTTTACAGTAGAGGAGGCCGTGGATGGACATGTCAGAATGGGAATGGGATGTGGAATTAAAATGTGTGGCCACTGGGAGATCCTGCTTTCTCTGGCGGACAGAGCGTAGATGTTCAGCAAAGCGGTCTCCCAGTCTGCGTCGGGTCTCGCCAATATATAGAAGGCCACATCGGGAGCACCGGACGCAGTATATCACCCCAGTCGACTCACAGGTGAAGTGTTGCCTCACCTGGAAGGACTGTTTGGGGCCCTGAATGGTGGTAAGGGAGGAAGTGTAAGGGCATGTGTAGCACTTGTTCCGCTTACACGGATAAGTGCCAGGAGGGAGATCAGTGGGGAGGGATGGGGGGGACGAATGGACAAGGGAGTTGTGTAGGGAGCGATCCCTGCGGAATGCGGGGGGGGGGGGGGAGGGAAAGATGTGCTTAGTGGTGGGATCCCGTTGGAGGTGGCAGAAGTTACGGAGAATAATATGTTGGACCCGGAGGCTGGTGGGGTGGTAGGTGAGGACCAGGGGAACCCTATTCCTAGTGGGGTCGCGAGAGGATGGAGTGAGAGCAGATGTACGTGAAATGGGGGAGATGCGTTTAAGAGCAGAGTTGATAGTGGAGGAAGGGAAGCCCCTTTCTTTAAAAAAGGAAGACATCTCCCTCGTCCTAGAATGAAAAGCCTCATCCTGAGAGCAGACGGCGGAGACGGAGGAATTGCGAGAAGGGGATGGCGTTTTTTCAAGAGACAAGGTGAGAAGAGGAATAGTCCAGATAGCTGTGAGAGTCAGTAGGCTTATAGTAGACATCAGTGGATAAGCTGTCTCCAGAGACAGAGACAGAAAGATCTAGAAAGGGGAGGGAGGTGTCGGAAATGGACCAGGTAAACTTGAGGGCAGGGTGAAAGTTGGAGGCAAAGTTAATAAAGTCAACGAGTTCTGCATGCGTGCAGGAAGCAGCGCCAATGCAGTCATCGATGTAGCGAAGGAAAAGTGGGGGACAGATACCAGAATAGGCACGGAACATAGATTGTTCCACAAACCCAACAAAAAGGCAGGCATAGCTAGGACCCATACGGGTGCCCATAGCTACACCTTTAGTTTGGAGGAAGTGGGAGGAGCCAAAGGAGAAATTATTAAGAGTAAGGACTAATTCCGCTAGACGGAGCAAAGTGGTGGTAGAGGGGGACTGATTAGGTCTGGAATCCAAAAAGAAGCGTAGAGCTTTAAGACCTTCCTGATGTGGTATGGAAGTATATAAGGACTGGACATCCATGGAAGTAGAAAGGTGGGTTAGTAAGTTTGCTGATAAGATAAAAGTTGGGGATGTCGTGGATAGTCTAGAGGGTTGTCAGAGGTTACAGAGGGACACTGATAGGAGGTAGAACTGGGTTGAGAAGTGGCAGATGGAGTTCAACACAGATAAACATGAAATGGTTTATTTCAGTAGGTCAAATTTGAAGACAGAATAGAATATGGCAGTGTGGAGGATCAGCGAGTTCTTGGGGTCTGTGTCCACAGGACACTCAAAACTGCTGCACAGGTTTACAGTGTTGTTAAGAACGTGTAATGGCCTTCATCAACTGTGGGATTGAGTTCAGGAGCCATGATGTTAGACCCCATTTGGAGTACTGCACTCAGTTCTGGTAACCTCCATTACAAGAAGGATGTGGATACTAGAGAGAGTGCAGAGGAGATTTACAAGGATGTTGCCTGGATTGGGGAGCATGCCTTATAAGAATAGGTTGGGTGAACTTGGTCTTTCCTCCTTGGAGCAACGAAAGATGAGAGGTGACCTGATAGAGGTGTATAAGATAATGAGAGGCATTGATCGTGTGGATAGCCAGAGGCTTTTTCCCAGGGCTGAAATGGCTAACACGAGGGGGCACAGTTTTAAGGTGTTTGGAAGCAGATACAGAGGAGCTGTCAGGGGTAAGTTTTTCACACACACACAGAATCCTGGGTGCGTGGAATGCACTGCAGGTGACGGTGGTAAAGGCAGATACAACAGGGTCTGTTAGATAGGTACATGGAGGTTAGAAAAATAGAGGGCAGTGCGGTAGGGAAATTCAAGGCAGTTTCTAGAGTAGGTTACATGGTCGGCACAACATTGTGGGCCGAAGGGCCTGCAATGTGCTGTAGATTTCTATGTTCTAACACCTCCAGCAGACGGCAGAGGAGCAACACTGGGAAACAACTGGAAACACCTTCCAGCAGAGGGTAAGGGCGTGAGCCTGTGGAGACAACTGGAAACTGAGTTTCTGTAAAACCCAGAAAGGTAATTTATGTTAAAACAATTAAACCAATCAACAGGTAACCATGGCATTGATAGAATTAGACAAGGGTTTCCGACTGCAATAGTGAGACATCTTTCCAAAGCAGTTCACAAACCAGGACAGTGAAAGTCAATTCCAAAAAAAAAACATCACGGACTCATGCACGCACGCAGGCGCGCACACACAGACGCGCACGCACGCAGGCGCGCACACACAGACGCGCACGCACGCAGGCGCGCACACACAGACGCGCACGCATGCAGGCGCGCACTCGCACATACGCAGGCACACACCAAAAGTCAATTCAAACTGTACCTACCCACAAACCCCAGATACTAGCCTACTCCCCACCCCACACAAACCAGATACTAATCTAATGGAGGCAGTGTTAATTAGATTTAATCACAACAGTTGAAACCTAATCATAAGACCATATGATATAGGAGCAGAATTAGGCCATTTGGCCCATTGTGTCTGCTTCACCATTCCATCATGTGGGATTCAATTTTCCTCTCACCCCAAATCTGCTACCTCTCTCCATATCCCTTCATGCCCTGACCAATCAAAAATCTATCAACCTATGCCTTAAATAAACATAAAGACTTGGCCTCTACAGCTGCCTGTGGCAACGAATTCCACAGATCCACCACTTTCTGGCTAAAGAAAGTTCTCCTCATCTCCATTCTAAAAGGAACGCCCTCTATTCTGAGGCTGTGTCCTTAGATCTCCCACCATAGGAAATATTCTCTCCACATCCACTCTATCAAGGCCTTTCACCATTTTTTAGCTTTCAATTCGGTCACCCCTCATTCCTGTGAATTCTAGTGAATACAGGCCCAGAACCGTCCAACACTCTTCATATGACAAGCCATTCAATCTTGGAATCATTTTCGTGAATCTCCTTTGAACTCCCTCCAGTGTCAGCACATCCTTGTTTAGATAGGGTGCTCAGCGCAGCTCACAGTACTCCAAGTGAGGCCTCATAAGTGCTTTGTAAAGCCTCAACATTACATCCTTGCTTTTATTTTCTAGTCCTCTTGAAAGGAATGCTAACATTACATTTGCCTTCCTTACCACAGACTCAATCCACAAATTAACTTTTAGGGAATCCTGCACAAGGACTCCCAAGTCCCCTTGCACCTCTGTTTTTAGTATTTTCTCTCCATTCAGTTCAAAAAATTCCAACAGATTTGAGGAAACCATGCTCTCTACAATCTACTTTATCATTTGCCCCCAAGTACCTCAAGGCCTCATTCTTAATAAGCAACTCCAACATCTTCCCAACCACCGATGACAGACTAATTGTTTCCTTCCTTCTGCTCTCTCCCTTTTTGAAGAATGGAGTGACATCTGCAATCTTCCAGTCTTCCAGCACCTTTGCAGAATCATGTGATTCTTGAAAGATCATTACTAATGCCTGCACAATCTCTCCAGCCACCTCTTTCAGAACTCTAGTATGAACACTATCTGGTCCAGGTGACCCATCTACTTTCAGACTTTGAGTTTACCTTCTCTCTAGTAATGGTAACTTCTCACACTTCATGATCCTTGACACCTGGAAATTCCACCATAATGCTAGAGTCTTCCACAGTGCAGACTGATGCAACATACTTATTCAGTTCATCCGCCATTTTGTTGTCCCCCATTACTATCTCTCCAGCATCATTTTCCAGCAGTCCGACATCCACTATCGCCTCTCTTTTACATTTTATGTATAATCTAAAGACAGTTTTGATATCCTCTTCAATTTTATAGGCTAACTTAGATAGGAACATGGAGCTAATTTATATTCCATCTTCACCTTCTTAAACACTTTTTTAGTTGCCTTCGGTTGGATTTGAAAAGCTTCCCAATCCTCTAACTTCCCACTAATATTTGATCTATTATACGCCCCCTCTTTGGTTTTTATGTTGGCTTGGACTCCTCTTTTTAGCCACGATTGTGTCATCTTTCCTTTAGAATACTTCTTCCTCTTTGGGATGTATACATCCTGTGCTTTCTGAATTGCTTCCCGAAATTCCAGCCATTGTTGCGCTGCTTTTCTGATCAGTTCTAGCCAGCTCTTTTCTCATGCCTCTTCAATTCCCTTTTCTCCACTGTAATACGAATTCATCTGACTTTAGCTTCTTATTTGAAAAGCACAACCAGTACTTCTGTAAAATGGAAAGGATAATATAATGTTCTGCGGTAACTACCCAACAGCTCAATGACCAGTGTACATACACCTCTGGGTTTCTCTGCTCCTTTACAATTGGACCACTTACTTCACTCCTCCCACCTGGATGAGGGTTTACACACTTCTGCTCTGATCTCTCCACCGCACTGTTTACATCAGTGGCACAGCATTGGAAACTGTGAGCAGTGTGAAACTCCTGAGAGTACACACCTCACACCAACTCCTGCGGTTCCAAAACACATCATACACAGAGGAAGGTCAGCAACGCCTCTACTTTCTGAGGAGGCTGAAGAAAGCTGGACTGTGCACATCTACACTCAGGTCCTTCTACAGATGCGCAGTAGGGAGCATCCCAACAAGATGCATCACTGCTTGGTACAGAAACTGTACTGCGGCAGACAGGGAGGCTCCACAACGGGTAGCCAAAACTGCCCAACACATCGCTGGCACCAGCCTACCTGCCATCAAGGAGATATATATACACATACACACACACATATACATACAGATACATATACACACACACATATATACTTTCACCAAGCAGTAAGGCTGATCAACAACTCTACCCACTAACATAGCTCTCCACAGTCTCTCTATACCCCTCATAATTTTGTATACCTCTATCAAATCTTCTCTCAGTTCTCTTTCCTTATAACTCAGAACCAGAACATCCTTGTAAATTTTCTCTGTACTCTTTCATATTTCCTGTAGGTGGGTGACCAAAACTGCACGCAATACTCTACACTAGGCCTCAGCAACATCTCGTACAACTTCAACGTAACATCCCATCTCCTGTACTCAGTACTTTGATTTATGAAGGCCAATGTGCTAAAAGCTTTCTTTACAATCCTGTGATGCCACCTCAACAAATCATGGACCTGTATTCCCAGAACTCTTTTTCCACCACTCTCCTCAGTGCCCTACCATTCACTGTGTAAGACCTACCCTGTTTGCTCCTACTGAAGAGCAAGACCTCACACTTGTCTGCACTAAAATCCATCTACCATTTTTCAGACTATTTTTCCCAACAGCTTGTCCTCCCCCACCCACCCTCCAACCTTCTTATTATGGTTTCAGCTCTCTTCCATTCTCATCCTAGTGAAGGGTTTCAGACCAAAATATCAATTCTTTGTAGTTGCTGCCTGACCTGCTGAGCTGCACCAGCATTTCTGTGTGTTGCTCACAGCTCTAACTGCCTCCTGAGGCTGTTTATCATTTACCTCACCCATTTGTACATTTCTGATTTTGGAACATCTTGCCCTGTAAACCCATGGTAATGTAAAGCAAAGTCCTGACAGTGACTCTGGAAACAACAACCTAACTCCTTACAGCATGTCAGTCTCCCTCTGCTTTTTCACCACTATCCTTATCAAAATGTCAACTTCAACTCTGGAAAATTCCACTTGTGAAATGTTTTTCTGAAGTTGGCACCATCAATACAAACTCTAGTCCTTACCAAGCGCTTAATCAAAGAACTTCACAACCAGGTAAATACATATGGCCATACGAATTCTGCCCCTGATCACCATCTTCGCAAGATTCCTCCTCTGAATTATTACTTTAAGTGGGCTGGACAGTTTAGTTTACAAAGATTCAGTATGGCTTACCATATGCCACTGGGGTCAATTTTAAGACGGTATGCAGGGGGCACTTCAGGTACGGAAGCTCCTCTGTGGACAGAAGAAAAAGCAGTGGAAATGAGATAGGTGAGAATTCGCCCATCTACCCCGCCGGTGCACTAAATCGAGCCTTGTTTAACAGTGAAGGAGACTCCGTCAAACCTCTGGGAAGCACAGTTCCTCAAATACACATTAGATTATTACATTAGATTAGATTATGAGGATACGCAGTCCTCTTTTACTGTTATTTAGTAATGCATGCATTAAGAAATGACACAATTCGTTCCTCCAGAGATTACAAAGATTCCTCTGCCACAAAGGTGTAAGAACTGTTGGACAGAAGCCTCTTTTGAGGAGGATCTGGGGCTTGTAACAGATGGAGTACCAGCCCTGTTTGGGCTGGGGTAGGGCTGGAGGGTTTTCGGGTGGATGAGGACAAAGAGGGAGATGGGGACAGGGGTGGCACCAAAGTTGAATCTTGAATTTTCCAATTGGAAAAGCATTATACGTCACCATCACAAGGCACACAGCAGCACCTCCGTACAGCAAACGGCAGCACGAGCAATGCTGCGGTGTCATCCTCCCGTTTACCTGCTGTTTTATCGAGGAAATATGCCAGCAAGCAGCGCATGACAGCTTGGTGACAGATGACTAAAACATTCTCCTGCCTCTCGAGCTCCATGATCACTGGCTCCAGGCGCTGGACCAAATCTTCGTACGACTGGAGGAGGAGAGACAGATTACAACAACGGCCAAAGCAGGTCACCATCTGCTGCTGCTGTGGGGACATTTCAGACTCCCAGCCAGCCTTGATTTAAACTCGCTGTAAAATCACGGATACCCATCTCATTCCCACTGTCATGTTCCCGTGCCACCTGGAGCTGGTACTGAACACCTGCTTTTCATTACGCAGGACACAGACTTCAAAATCACTGCATCAATATTAATGCAAGAAGATAATAAACAAAGCTTTAATCAACAGAGGGATCTACAATATTCATTGCCATCAATAGGGCATAGACAATAGATGCAGGAGTAGGCCATTTGGCCCTTCGAGCCAGCTCTGCTGTAATTCAGTGACCCGGGATACTGTCTTTTTTTTTGGGCTGCACACAAAACTCAGCTCTGTGCTAAACTCTTGGTCCTGGACTCTGCGGATCTCAGTTCAGAATGCTATTTGCTTGTGGTTATTGTTCGCCTGATTTGTTTTTTTTTCCTCTGCACATTGGGTGTTCGGTGGTCGGAGTTTTGTGGCTGCCCATTAGGAAAGAATCTCAAGATATACATACTTTGATAATAAATGTACTTTGAACTATGAATACTCCAAGTGCAAAGTCTTGTACAACTGCAGTGTGATTTCCTGACTCATACTCAATGTTCCGATCAGTAAAGGCAAGTTCACCATACACCACCTTTACCAACTTGTCTACTTGTGTTGCCACAAGTATGTGAACTATAGACTCGCACCCCAAGATTTTAAAAGGCATTGGATAGGAAGGATGTAGAGGGATAGAGGCAAACGGGATTGGCCTTGAATGTCATCATGGTCCTACTGCACAGGAAGAGCCCATATCAGTGTGGTATCACCGTGAGAGTCATTGCTTCCAAAGGCCGGACAGTCCAGGACTGGGAGCTGGGTCTCAGGCAGAAGGGTAAACGACTTCCAGGTGAGAGAAGAACTCACTTCTGTAGAGCGTGTGATATACGTATAATGGAAACCCTCAGCCTCTGAGGGCTATGGAAGGTCAGGTACTAGTCCTGTAATTAGGTGAGGAAAGAACTAGCACTCACCTCGCCCTTCGGGTACCGATATCTGTACTTGTCCTGATCCCTGAGTGCAAATTCGGCTGGGTACTTCTGCTGAATTTCCTCGTACATCAATTCCTCGCACACGCCCTGTGGAGACAGTCACTGTGTGAACAGGGTGAGGCTGCACCCAGACTGAAGAAAATCCCCCACCTACTCTTTGATGCCGAGTAAATATGTGGCTGGTCAGCACGGTTACCGCTGGTCACCACTAGTCAGTGTGGACACCAATGGCCACGACTCATACACCGCCATCTCCGTTCACGCACCGCTGGTCACTGCTCCAAACTACCGGTCGCTCTCAACCGTGAGCAACAACCCAACCACCAAACAGACCGTGGGTGACAATTCCCCCTTCCCCTGACAGCTCATCCCCAACCCTCCGGCAGTGATCAATAGAGATTGACAGTGTGGGACGGTGACATAGCTCTGGTTTGACAATATTGGAAGGGGAACGCTATTCCCAAAGGGAGGGGTGAGGAAAAGGCACTGGTGAGTGGATGGACTTTGGGTCCCAGGCCTGAGGGCCATTACAGGGAGAGTGACAGCAATTCACTGAGCTGACTCCAGGGCTCAAGACAGACCCTACCCCACCCCCCCAACACTACCACTGTGCACATCAACCACTGACAGCCTGCAATTCCCTGTTAAACCACCAAAACCTTTTGTACACAGTGTGTACGCAGGTAGCCACAAAACTGAGTGGTTTCCTGGATTAGATCCCACTGCAAAGACCACACAGTTGCAGATGAACTCAGTGAATGGAACAGGATCCCTGTACTCCCTGCTTTCACTCTGGTGATTGCTGCCAGGTTGTTCTTCAATGACACAGTGAGGGCCAAATGTACTGTACTGCTGTCGGTCTGCGGGAACAGCAATGAACTCACCGCATCAATCTCATTCAATGCTTTCCACTGCTCATATGGCACGTTCAAAGCCTCAGCTGTCTGAATCGTCCTTTTCATTTGACTGGTCCATACCTTCAGATCCTTTATGTTCTGATCCTGAATGAAAGTTCCCAATGATCTGGCAAACTGGGAAAGTAAGTGGAGATGTGACGGACAATCTCTGACTACAGCAGATTCTATGCACATCAACAATCAACTTTTACCCTCCAATCAAACACCGCCTTTATCAGTAGGCACTCGAGCTCTCGGCTCAGATGTGAAATTCAGGAGCTACCAAATGCACTGCTTTCTGAGCAACTGCCCAACGGCCATGAAGCCGGTAAGAAGTTCATGCGGTCAGCATTTGCTCGGACAATTTGGATGGCCTTCATCAGTCCAGGCACTGAGTATGTACGTTGGGACATTTTGTTGCAGTTGTACAAGTTGTTGGTGAGGTTGCACCTGGAGGAAAGTGCAGTTTTCGTCAGCCTGTTATAAGAAAGATGTGGTTAAACTGAAGTTTGGGCACCCGTGGTCAAAATTTCTGTTACTGTGTATAGTTAAGTGAGTAGAAGATGGGCCGATCTCCAAAAGTCAAAGTTAAAAATGAAACATTCTTTTCAACAACTTAAGCAAGATTAGTGTATTATTTTTGTTTTGTACAATTTTAGAGTGAAAAAAAGGAAAGGAGCACCATGCAAAAGTTTGGGCACCCCAAGAGATTTGAGCTCTCAGATAACTTTTACCAAGGTCTCAGACCTTAATTAGCTTGTAGGGCTGTGGCTTGTTCACAGTCATTGTTAGGAAAGGCCAGGTGATGCAAATTTCAAAGCTTTATAAATACTGACTCCTCAAACCATGTCCCATCAGCAGCAATGGGCTCCTCTAAGCAGCTATCTAGCACTCTGAAAATTAAAATAAATGATGCCCACAAAGCTCGAGAAGGCTATAAGAAGATAGCAAAGCGTTTTCAGATAGCCGTTTCCTCAGTTTGTGATGTAATTAAGAAATGGCAGTTTACAGAAACAGTGGAGGTCAAGTTGAGGTCTGGAAGACCAAGAAAACTTTCCGAGAGAACTGCTCATAGGATTGTTAGAAAGGCAAATCAAAATCCCCTTTTGACTGCAAAAGACCTTCAGGAAGATTTAGCAGACTCTGGAGTGGTGGTGCACTGTTCTACTGTGCAGTGACACCTGCACAAATATGACCTTCATGGAAGAGTCATGAAAAGAAAACCTTTCCTGCATCCTCACCAAAATTCAGTGTCAGAAGTTTGCAAGGGAACATCTAAACAAGCCTGATGCATTTTGGAAACAAGTCCTGTGGACTGATGAAGTTAAAATAGAACTTCTTGGCCGCAATGTGCAAAGGTATGTTTGGAGAAAAAAGGGTGCAGAATTTCATGAAAAGAACCCCTCTCCAACTGTTAAGCACGGGGGTGGATTGATCATGCTTTGGAGGGGCGGCCAGGAGAAAGGGGGGGGGCCGGGGGCGGCCAGAAGACGGGGGCGGGGGGCGGCCGGGAGAAGGGGAGGGGTGGCTTGATTGTTAGGGCAAAAGTCATTCAATAGGATACGCCAAATACTTCAGTCATTTTTTGTTTTTGTTTGAAAAACAGGTTAGTTTACATTTTTGATTGTTTCATTTCTTCATCTCCATCCTTTCTGTGAGAGAAACAGCAGGCTAGCATAATCCTTGCAGGAATGAAACTCAACCATGGAACAGGAAAGTGGGCAGGTATCTCCTCACCTCCTGGACTCATGGGAGCCCCAATCCCCACATGTCCAATAATTACTAACCTGGGAAAGATATTCCTCTCAGACCCTCTGACTGGTCAGCACGTCCAACCACTCCAGAGGCACAGAGATTACATCCTTCAGTTCCCTCACTTTGTGAGAAATCTTCACACTCTGGCTGGTCAGTATATCCAACCTCTGCAGAGGGATCACATCCTTCAGCTCCTTCACTCAGTTAGTGAGAAACCCTCACAGTCTGGCTAGTCAATATATGCTGCCTCTGCAGGGGTACAGTGATCACACTCTTCAGTTGCAGCACTCAGTGAATGAGAAACCTGAAGCAAGGTTGATTCAGAAGCTGCTGTCATTTGCGCTGAGAGACCTGCAGGTAGCTGAGGGATGGAGACATGGCAACCGGCAGAGCTGAGATCCACCTGGCCCAGACTCACCTGTTTGCCACGACTAGACAGGCCTGAGTCACCACCTATCCGGCCCTTCAGATTCAGCTCACTCTCACCATGACGACAGAGATAGATGGAGCGTGGAGTTATGTGGATGTTCATGAGGTAGTAAACGATTTTGCTTTGAATGTGATCCAGTACGTGGTTGACAAGGTAGCGTCTTCCAACATCCATGATTTTAATGAAAGAGAGATCCCTTGGAGAAATATCATTACATAACTAAAAGTGACACCATCACACTCATAAAGTGAAATGTTCACAGACAGACGAGTCTCACACACTCACATAGATTCACCATCACAAACCTCATTGAGAGTTTTACTGTGCCATGGTCTGCTCTTATCAAATTACAGTATTGCTTTGCACTGTTGTAACTATATGTTATAATTATGTGGTTTTTGTTAGTTTTTAAGTCGGTTTCTCATGTGTTTTTGTGATATCATTCTGGAAAAACATTTTATCATTTCTTAATGCATACATTACTAAATGACAATAAAAGGGGTCTGCGTGTCCTCATAATCATAGACACACAAGAGTGTTTTATGGCTCTGGGCCTGTGCTCACCGGAGTTTAGAGAAACGAGGAGGGATCTCATTGAAACTTGCTGAATACTGAAACGTCAAGATAAAGTGGATGTGGAGAGGATGTTTCCTCTAGCGGGGGAATCTAGGACCAGAGGGCACAACCACAGAACAGAAGCACATCCATTTAGAACACAGATGAGGAGGAATTTCTTTAGCCAGAGGGTGCTGAATCTGTGGAATTTGTTGTCACAGATGGCTGTGGAGGCCAAGTCATTGGGTATAGTTAAAGCAGAGGTTGATAGGTTCTTGATTAAGGGCATCAAAGTTTGTGGGGCGAAGGTTGAAAGGGATATAAATCTGTTGTGATGAAATGGTCCAGCAGATTTGATTAGCTGAATGGCCTAACCCTATGCCTAATGGAATCAAGAGTAAGGAGGAATAGGCAGGCCAGCTCTCTGAGCCAGTTTCACCATTTAATAAAACAGAGACAGCTTTGGCATGAGGTAGGGGCTGGGGTGGCCTGTGCAGTGATTTTCCCATGTTGGCAATGAAGAGCAGCATCTTCACCTACCAGTGAACCTGGCTGGGGACACGAGCCAGCACAGGAACATGTAGGGGCTGGGAAACTGGTCAAAGCACGGACTCCAGGCAACAGTGATCTCTGGTGATACAGAGTAAAGAGGAGGGCAGACATGACCCCCTTCTCCCCAGTGAGAGAGAGTCACACCCCCACCCCCCAGTGGAAAGGGCAGACACCTCTTACCCCCGACCCACCCCGGTGAATGTGTAGAACACAACATCACAGCGGCAATAAACATGAAGAAAGCCCTGAGTGTCCATGGTCAGAGACTGTTGGGCCATGACCAATGGAAATTTTTTTTACCTGCCACAACAAGGTGCTGATAATTAACATGGCTCCTGTATTGGACAAAGCTAGCAGGGATGAATCAGGTGATGTGAGTCTACTGTCACAGGCAGGGACATTACTGGGATAACTTGCTTTGTTATGGGCAGCCTGTCTCACAAATATAACTGATGGCTTTGATTGGACACGCTAGAGGCAGGAAACATGTTCCCGATGTTGGGGGGAGTCCAGAACCAGAGGCCACAATTTGAGAATAAGGGGTAGGCCATTTAGAACACAGTTGAGGAAAAACCTTTTCACCCAGAGAGTTGTGGATCTGTGGAATGCTCTGCCCCAGAAGGCAGTGGAGGCTAATTCTCTGGATGCTTTCAAGAAAGAGTTAGATAGAGCTCTTAATGATAGTGGAGTCAAGGGGTACGGGGAGAAGGCAGGAATGGGGTACTGATTGTGGATGATCAGCCATGATCACAGTGAATGGCAGTGCTGGCTCGAAGGGATGAATGGCCTACTCCTGCACCTATTGTCTACTGAATATGTAACTGAATGAGGTCCATGCATCTAATGTGATCTATATGGACTTCAGTGATTCTTCCAAAAGTCCAAACTAATAAAGGTAGGACATACATTCTGAATGGTTAGGTACTGTGGTGCCTTGAGCAACATTTGTATCAATAACCCCTGCAGTTGGCAGTACAGGTCGATAGGGCAGGGAAGACAGCATCCAGAATACATGTTCAGTAACTGGGGCACAGAAAACAAGAGTGGAAAGTTATGGTGCAGTTTTAAAAAGCACTGTTTAGGCCACAGTGGGGGGAAAGGTGCAGATCTCGTCACTGCAGTACAGGGTGTGACTACACTAGAGAGGGTTCACTTGGATGTGACCGGGCACAGAGTATTTCAGTAACGAGGACCAATACTCACTCTGAGGTGCGTGCTCACACATCTTTTGCTGCCAGCACACCAAGGAATTTAAACTGCGCACAAAAGGCTGTCACCCTCTACATCGTTGGTGTGTTAGGAATATTTCACCATCGTACACAATCACACCTCCTGTTCTGGTTTCTGATGCGGATGGTGTTGACAATGTGGAGTTTGTGATGATAAGTCTGCAGATTTTAGATTTGGCTTATTTATACTGTATTTATTGAAGAAATTATTGAAGCAAAGGGTATGAAGCACAAAAGAACTGCTACTTCATTTAGAGTGGAATGGCTTATTGAAACAGTAGAAACTGCTACACCGAAATCTCATGAGGTCAGGAAAATACAGCTATGAGAAATATTTATCTACAGTACAGAAACTGGTGTTACCTGCGTGTATTGTCAGGTGCAAAATTTGCGGAAGAATTTGCAAGTGGGAAGAAGTGGAGTGATATTTGGAAACTTGACTTTTTAAAGCATCATTTAGCAAGCAAATCACATATGAACTGTGTGCAAAAACTAGACACTAGAATACTACAGCAGAGTACAGCCCCTTCGGCTCCCGATATTGTGCCGACTCATATATTCCTAAATAAGTACTAAACCCACACTACCCTGTAACCCTCTATTTTTCTTTCATCCATGTGCCTGTCCAAGAGACTCTTAAATACCCCTAACGTTTTAGCCTCCACCACCATCCCTGGCAAGTCATTCCAGGCACCCACAACCCTCTGTGTAAAAAAACTTACCCCTGATGTCTCCCCTAAACTTCCCTCCCTTAACTTTGTACATATGCCCTCTGGTGTTTGCTATTTGTGCCCTGGGAAACAGGTACTGGCTATCCACCCTTTCTATGCCTGTCATAATCTTGTAGACCTTTATCAAGTCCCCTCTCATCCTTCTATGCTCCAAAGAGAAAGTCCCAGCTCTGCTAACCTTGCCTCATAAGACTTGTTTTCCAATCCAAGCAACATCCTGGTGAATCTCCTCTGCTCCTTCTCCATAGCTTCCACATCCTTCCTATAATGAGGTGACCAGAACTGAACACAATACTCTAAGTGTGGTCTCACCAGGGATTTGTAGAGTTGCAACATGACCTCTCTACTCTTGAACTCAATCCCCCTATTAATGAAGCCTAGCATCCCATAGGCCTTCTTAAATATCCTATCAACCTGTACAGCGACCTTGAGGGATGTACGGATTTGATCCCCGAGGTCCCTCTGTTCATCCACACTCTTAAGTAGCCGACCATTAACCCCGTTTTCAGCCTTCTGGTTTGTCCTTCCAAAATGCATCACCTCACACTTATCCAGATTGAACTCCATCTGTCACTTTTCTGCCCAACTCTGCATCCTGTCTATATCCTCTTGTAACCTTCAACAACCTACAGCTCCATCCACAACTCCTCCAATCTTCGTGTCACCCACAAACTTACTCACCCATCCTTCTGCCTCTTCATCCAGGTCAATTATAAAAATCACAACGAGCAGGGGTCCCAGGACAGATCCCTGCGGCACTCCACTAGTCACCGACCTCCAGGCAGAATACTTTCCTTCCACTACTACCCTCTGCTTTCTTCCTGTAAGCCAATTTTTTATCCAAACAGCCAAGGTTCCACTGATCCCACTCATGACTTTCTGGATGAGTCTCTCAAATGCCTTGCTAAAAAATCCATGTAGACCACATCTACCGCCCTACCCTCATCAATTTCTTTTGTTACCTCTTCAAACAACTCAATTAGGCTCATGAGGCATGACCTTCCCTTCACAAAGCCATGTTGACTATCCTTGAGTAGACTGTACTCCAAATGCTCGTAGATCCTATCCTTAAGAATCCTTTCCAATAGTTTGCAGACCACCAACGTAAGACTCACCGGTCTATAGTTCCCAGGATTCTCCCTATTACCTCTTTTAAACAAGGGAACTACATTTGCCATTCTCCAATCCTCTGGCACCCCCCCTGCAGCCAAAGAGGTTTCAAAGATCATAGCTACTGCTCCAGCGACCTCTTCTCTCACTTCCCACATCAACCTGGGGTATATCACATCCAGCCCTGGGGACTTATCAATCTTGATGTTTTTAAGAAGATCCAACACTACTTCTTCCTTAATCTCCACACTGTCCAGCACACAAGCCTGTTCTATTTCGACCTCACCCTGATCAAGGTCCTCTGGTGAAAAACTCTTTCTTACCCACTGGAGGCCTGCTATGCATGTTTTGTGAGAGTGCTGGTGAATGAGAGCGAAAATGATCAAACCCAGAGGAGATCAAAGTTCTTATTTACAGTTATTTTATTTCTTTTAAACAATGAACAAACTGGACTTCATTATCCTTAGAATAGCTTCAGGTTTACTTCCACTTAAAAATTCAGCGTGCAAATTAGAGGGAACATTGTTGAGGAGAGACTCTTTGGGCTGGGTCTGCTTTCCCAGGCTGGGGGGTGGATGGGGAAGAGGAATGCTGAGAGGATTAACAAGGAGCATGGCAATAGATCGTGGGAAACTTTCCCCGGTGGCAGATAAGTCTGAGAGGATGTAGGTTGAAAGGTACAGAAGAGATGTGAGGAAATTAGTTTTCAAAGTTTGACCAGAATGCACTGCAGAGATGGCAGTGAAGGCAGAGCCTCTCACAGTGAAGAAATATACAGAAGCCCAGCCGTCCAACTGACCTACGCCCTTCTCTGCCTGGTCGCAGCTCACCAAACACCGCTCCACCCACTGTGTGCTGTTAACAGACATATTCAACAGGCCATCCACACTCGCAGCCACATCAACTGCAATTACATTTGTTTATATGAAAAACAGCAATATTATTTATATGACAAACAACCCCATAATAGGAAAGATATGGTTAAACTGGAAAGAGTTCAGAAAAGATTTATGAGGATGTTTCCAGGACCGAAAGGCCATTTATAGAGAGAGGTCAATCAGGCTGTGTCTTCATTCCTTGGAACGTAGGAGAATGAGGCGTGACCTTACAGAAATGTGCATTCATAGAGTGGACAGTAACAGTCTTTTCCCCAGGGTATGAAATTCCAAAACTAGGGGGCATTTATTTAGGGTGAAAAGGGAGCCGATTGGTACATTTTTCACATTAAGGATGGTGGGCATTTGGAACGAGTGGTTGAAGCAGGTACAACAATATCATTGAAGAAGAACTCGGATAGGTACATGGAGGTTCAGGGTTTGGAAGGATATGGGCTGACTAGCAAACTGGGACTAGCTGGGTGTGCATGAACTGGTCGGGCCAAAGGGCTGTGTTGCTCTATGTCTCAGCACAGATGTGAAACAGAAGCACGTTTACTGTGACTGCTGCTGAAAGAGAACTGTCAATATTGGAAACTACAGCACAATGGTCCACAACGTAGTGTTGATCCTCCAAAATCAACCTAACCCTCTATCTGAATATAGTCATAGAGACGTACATCACAGAACCAGGCCCACCCAGTCCATACCAAAACCTTTCAAACCGCCTACTCCCATCGACCTGCACCGGGATCATAGACCTAATATCTAAGATTCTCTTAAATCTCCCTAATGTAACTGTCTCTAGCACCATCCTGGCAGTGTATTCCACACACCCACCGCTCTCTGTGAGAAAACCTACTCTGACATCTCCCCTATCCTTTCCTTCAATCATTTTAAAATTATGCCCCGTGGTGTTAGCCACTTCCGCCCTGGGAAGAAGTCTCTGCGCATCCACTCTATCAATGCCTCTATCACCTTGTACACCTCTGTCAAGTTACCTCTCATCCTCCTTCACTCCAAAGAGAAAAGCCCTCACTCACTCAACATTTCCTCAGGTAGGCGTTCCCAACCTGGGCTCCAAAGACTCCCAAGTTAATGGTAGGGGTCCATGGCAAAAAAAAAGTTGGGAACCGCTGCACTGAAGGGCCAGGAGACAGCAGAGCTGTGATGGGAGATCATCCACGTGTTCAAATGCTGACTGTGGTGTTGATGTAACGTGCGTCTCTGAAGTACCAGCATGCCCAGCGGCTGGTGGGAGCGGGTAGGAGGCGTCAAGGTGACTGCGCTCGGGAGCTAACATACTTATCTGACACTTCATCCAGGGACTGGTACGTGTTCTGGTAACATTCAATCCGTTTCAGGAAGTCTGCTATGGCTTCATCAGTGCTGCAGTCCCTGTAGTCAGGACTTCCCAGCTTCACTTGCTAAAAGGAGCAAATGGAAATGATTAGTAAACTCCTCGAGATAGCAGAACTCCATACTCACCGATGCACTGAGAAGTTTGCACATTGATCAGCGCTTTCTAAGGTGCTGCTACAGGACATGACAGGCAGAGTCTGTAACTTAATACCTGATTCGCCCACAGAACTGCAGAGGGCAGCAACAGGTTCAGTTTTCTGCTGATAATGATCATGAAACAGGCAACTGACACAGCAGAACTCTGTAGCCACAGCAGGCGTCTCTCAGGCACAGAGGATTATCAGGACTACATTATCATGTACAACTTAATACCACACTCGTCAGGCCACAGTTGGAGTACTATGTGCCATTCTGTTCAGCAGAACGGAGACCGGAGACACAAGAAACTTCAGAGAGTGGATTCTGGAACAAGAAACAATCCGACAGAGGAACTCAGCTGATCAAGTAGAATCTACAGAGGCAGAGGGATTACTTTCGGATTGAGACCCCACGTCAGAACCTTTTGCCTCTCCACATGCTGACTGACCCTCCAAGTTCCTCCAGCAGCTTATCTTTGCATTGGAAAGGTGGAATTGCACTGTGGAGTGGACTAGGGAGATTCACCATGACGTTGCTGGGATAGAGTCTTAGTCATGAAGACAGATGGGTTTCCCCTACATCCCAACATACCTGGTGGCCTCAGAAGTTAATGCTTAGTGCATTTAATACAGCTGGAAGGTATTCAACCCTTCAAGGCTGCCCATGACAACAGCTAATCAATGCCAGCCTCACCTCCTATCTGCCAGTTCCCCATAATCCCAGAACCTGCAAATATTTAAGTACCTTCACCTTAGCTCTGTCTAACGATCAGGCCTCCAGCACCTTGGGAAGATTAGGTTTAAATTAACTGCAATTTAGAAAAGTAAGTGGGGTTTTTGGAACCTATAGATGCTTCTACCTTTACCCCTCCCTCCGTTCATCCTAGCCGTTCCTGCCCAACCTGTCTCTGGGTCACCCATCACAGACCAGCCATCTCACTCTGTGCTGCTCTCCTCTTCTCAATTCGCCTACAACTCGAATAGGATTGGGAAACACGAAGCAGGAAGCATGTCTCTGATAGGGGGGTGGGGGGGGAGAGAATAGATCACGGTAATGTGGAACTCATTAGGAATGACGCAAGAAGTTTCTTTACCTAATAAAGGGCAAAGCTAGGAGATTCTCTAACACAGAGGCAACTAAAACCAAATAATTTAACATATTCAGGAATTGCTGCCATTTTGTGTTGACACCTTGCATCAGGACATGGAGTGGAGGGACGGGAGAGCAGCTGGTTTTAAAAGGTGTGAAGGGGGGTGAGATAGCTGATGTGGGTGAACCTGGGAGAGGTCAGGGATGATGAGAAAAGAGAGGGGTTAAGGTGTGACAGAGATCAGAGGGTGATGGGCAGCATGGACATACAGGGTTGGAGGTGACACTGATCACAGTGAATGATAGACTAGGTTGGAAGGGCCAAATAGCCTGATTCTCCTTCCATTCTCTAGAGTTGTTTATTTCAAATATCACGAAGGACCTCAAGCAGTCTTCTCAACCCCTCTCTTGTAATATACCTCAAACTCTGCAGTATAACGCATCTGCTTTATACACTTCACAATGCTGTTTCATTAATGAACATGTGCCCCAGGCTTCAGCAAATCAATCCCCTCAGTCACACAGCTGCAACACTGCCGTACCACACTTCACCACCAACCTTGTACAAGTCTCAAGATCACACAGTTACCAATAACTTACCACAATGTTTGTCTCAATCACCTCAGGATCTTCACATACTGACTCGACGAAGAACACCTTGGTAATGGAAAACAGGTTTGAGAAGCGTTGAAGGAGAGAAAGGAATAAATTTAGAAATAGCTCTCATTCCTTTTCTAAACAATTAAACAATTAAAGCAAACAGAAAACAAGTCTTGATTCCTATATTTAAATCTTTTAAAAATTATTCACACAAAACATTACTCAAATAGAGTGGGCCCACACATCAATGCCAACCTTTTTGCCCGTCTTCACTAATCACACATTACATCTGTGTCCTTCTACGCCTTTCAATGTCTGTCTAAATGTCCATTAAATTTTGAGAGTACAAGGCTTGTTATGTGCCTGTCAGGATAAAAATGGTCCCCATAGAGGATGGTCAAGGTTATATACCTGACGTTCAGGATGAGGTAGGAAATTGGATTAGACATTGGCTTTGTGGAAGAAGCTAGAGAGTGGTAGTAGATGGTTGCCTCTCTATCTGGGGGCCTGTGAGTAGTGGTGTGTCACAGGGATTTGTGCTGAATCTGATGTTGTTTGCCATCTATATAAACCAGCTGGATGATTATGTGGTGAACCAGATCAGCAAATTTGCGGATGACACCAAGACTGGGAGTGTGGTGGACAGTGAGGAAGGCTATCACTGCAGACAAGTGCGAAGTGTTGCACTTCAGTAGGATCAACCAGGGTAGGTCTTACACAGTGAATGGTGGGACACTGACCAGTGTGGTAGAACAAAGGGATCTGGGAATACGTCCATAATTTTCTGGAAGTGGCAGCAGAGGTAGATATGGTCAGAAAGAAAGCTCTTCACACACTGGCCCTCAAAATATTAAGTTCAGGAGATGGGATGTTATGTTTGTACAAGGCATTGGAGAGGCCTAATTTAGAGTATTGTGTACAGCTTTGGCCACCTACCTACAGGAAAGATGTAAACAAGGTTGAAAGAGAACAGAGAAAATTGACAATGATGTTGCCGGGACTGAAGGACCTGCGTTATAAGGAAATCTTGAATAGGTTAGGACTTTATTCCTTGGAACATAGTAGATTGCGGCAATATTTAATAGAGATTTACAAAATAAGGGGTATAGATAGAGTAAATACAACCAGGATATTTTCCCCCCACTGAGGCTGGGTGGGATTACAACTACAGGTCATAGGTTAAGGGTGGAAGGTAAAAAGCTTAAGGGGAACATGAGGGGAAACTTCATTCAAGAGAGTCATGAGAGCGTGGAATGAGCTGCAGGCACAAGTGGCAATGTTTAAGAGAAGTTTGGATAGGTACTTGGATGGTAGGGTTATGGTCCTGGTGCAGGTCAAAGGAAGCAGGCAGTTTAAATGGTTTGGAACAGACTGGACAGGCCAAAGGGTTGTTCCTGTGCTGTGCTTTTCTATGACTTCAAACAGTGATTGCATCCGATTCTACCTCCTTCTCTGGCAGTGCTTCCGATACCAGTCACCCATCTAAAGAACTTCACTCTCAGACCCCCTTTAAACTTCTCCCCCAAGCCTTACACCCACATTTGTGAGTTCTGGGGAAGACACTGACCATCTACCCTGCGTACATCCTCTCCGATACACCTCAATCAGGGCAACCCCCAGCCTCCTGCACTCAGGGTCCCAGTCATTCCCCATTATCAAAGCCTCCAATCAAGTCAAGAATCTGTTCCTAAAAATATTTCCTCTCAGTCAAAACAACCTTTAACATCAGACCCTGACCCCACTGCCTCGAAACCCACCCCTCGGCCCCACAGTCTACAAACTCATCACCTGAAACACCATTTATCACCTGTAAGCCCGACCAAGCACCTCTTGCCCCGACCATTCGTGATGCATCAGACCATAAACAGAAGCCCATGGAGTAGGTTCCGCCATTCCATCATGGCTGATCCCAGATCCCTCTCAACCTCATACACTTCCCTTCTCGCTGTAACCTTTGATGCCCTGATCAACCAGGAAACTATCAATTTTCGCTTTAAGTATACCTACAGACTCAGCTTCCACATCCGTCTATGGCAGAGCATTCCACAGATTCACTACTCTCTGCCTAAAGAGATCCCTCCTTACCTCGGTTCTAAAGGGTCACCTCTCAATTTTAAGGCTGTGCCCTCTAGTTCTGGATACCCCCACCACAGGAAACATCCTCTCCACATCCACCCTATCTAGTCATTTCAACATGGTTTCAATGAGATCCCCCAGCATTCTTCTTATTTCCAGTGAGTGCAGGCCCAAACCTGCCAAACACTCATTTGTTAACCCCTTTATTCCCAGAATCATCCTTGAGAAACTCATCTGGACTCTCTCCAATGACAACACATCATTTCTGAGATATCAGGCCCAAAACTGTTGACACTACTCCAAGTGCAGCCTGACGAGTGTCTTATAAAGGCTCAGCATTATCTCCTTGCTTTTATATTCTATTCCCCTTGAAATAAATGCCAACATTGCATTTGTCTTCTTTACCACAGACTCAACCTGTAAGTTAACCTTCTGGGAGCCTTGCATGAGAACTCCCAAGTCCTTTTGCACCTCTGATGTTTGAATTTTCTCCCCATTTAAATGATAGTCGGCACTATTGTTCCCTTTACCAAAATGCATTATGATGCATTTCCTAACACTGTATTCCATCTGCCACTTTTTTGCCCAGTCCTTCAATTTGTCCAAGTCCTGCTGCAATCGCATTGCTTCCTCAGTACTACCTACCCCTCTACTTATCTTCGTATCATCTGCAAACTTTGCCACAAAATCATCAATTCCATTATCTAAATCATTGACAAACAATGAAAAGTAGTGGTCCCAATACTGACCCCTGAGGAACACCATTAGTCACTGACAGCCAACCAGAAAAGGCCCCCTTTTTTCCCCCCCCCCCCCCACCACTGACTGCCTCCTGCCTGTCAGCCAATCCTCTACCCATGCCAGTATCTTTCCTGTAATGCCATGTGATTTTAGCTTGTTAAGCAGCCTCATACTGTATGTGGCCCCTTATCAAATGCCTTCTGAAAATCCAAATGAGTGACATCCACTGCCTCTCCTTTGTTCACATTGCTTGTTACTTCCTCGAAGAACTCTTAACAGATTTGTCAGGCAAGATTTCCCTTTACAAAAACCATGGTGACTTTGACTTTTTTTAATCATTAGTCTCCAAGTATTCTGAAACCTCACCCTTAATAATAGACTACAACACTTTCCCAACCACTGAGGTCAGTCTAACTGGCTTCTAATTTCTTTCTTCTGCCTCTCTCCCTTCTTGAAGAGTGGAGTGATATTTGCAATCTTCCAGTCTTTGGAACCATGCCAGAATCTAGTGATTCTTGAAATATCATTACTAATAGCTCTACAATCTCCTCAGCAACCTCTTTCAGAATTGGGATGTAGTCCATCTGCTCCAGGTGACTTATCCATCTTAAGACTTTTGAGTTTGCCTACCACTTTTTCCTTTGTAATAGCAATGACACTCACTCCTGCTCCCTGACATTCATGGATCCCTGGCACACTGCTAGTGTCTTCCAAAGCGAAGACAGATGCCCAGAGTTCTGAAAGAGATTGTCGAGGCATTAGTAATGATATTTCAAGAAACAGTAGATTTTGGAATGATTCCAAAAGACAGGCAACTCCTTCTCAAATTGCAGTGAAAATTCAATCATATTATGATCACTGCCTCCGAGGGGTTCCTTTATGTGAAGCTCCCTAATAAAACCTGGATTATTACATAGCACCCAATCTCAGTTAGCCTTTCCCCAAGCACAAGCTTCTCTAAAAAGCCATCTCATGGGCATTGAACGAATTCTCTTTCTTGCGATCTGACACCAACCTGATTTTCCCCAATCCCTTTGCATATTGCAGTCCCTCATTACAATTGTGACATTACCCTTATTACATGCCTTTTCCAGCTCCCTTTGCAATCTCAATCCCACATCTTGGCTAATATTTGGAGGCCTATATATTATTCCCATAATATTTTTTTACCCTTGCAGTTTCTTAACTCTATCCATAAAGACTCAACATTCTCTGACCCTACGTCAGCTCTTTCTAAAGATGTAATTCCATCTCTTAACAAGAGTCACACCACCGCCTGTGCCTTCCTGCCTGTCTTTTGATACACCGTATATCCTTTGCTATTAAGCTCCCAACTATAACCTTCTTTTAGCCACAACTCAGTGATGCCTACAATGTGCTGTCCACTACCCCAGACCCATTCCACTTCCCCTCCATTTCTCACCAGCTCCTCCTTAGTGAATCCAGAAACATCTCACCCAATCCAATCCTATTCTCCTCTCCCCCTTCAAAATACCACTGACATCCCACTGCCCCGCACCGTGTCCTAGAATGCACCGGCCTCGTCACTTAATGGTGCTCCACAGCACTTTAATATCCATCCAGCCTTTCTCCACTTCCCAGATCTTACACCCGTTCTTCCTTAACCCAGTCCAGTACTATATCCCACCCAACCTAACCCTACTCTGTCCCACAGAACATATCCGTGAACATCCCATTTGGTCTCACCACACTGCTTAAACATCCCAGAATCCATCTACATCAAACCCCAAAAGTCCAATCTATTCTTTAACATGTCGGGAGAGATTCCCATCTCCCACCTCATCATCACCCACCCCCACAGTCAGTTCTGGCTGTACTTTAACCTCATCCTGGAGTGGGATAAAGCTGACAGGGGTGACCATAAACACCAGAGATCCTGCAGATGCAGCAAATTCAGAGCAACACACACAGAATGCTGGAAGAACTCAGCAGGTCAGGAAGCATCTGCAAAGGGGAATAAAAAGTTGACTTTCATGTCAAAATCCCTCATCGGGTCTGGCACACAGAGAAGCAGTGCAGGAACTGTGGAGCACCACTTGACATGGAGTAGCATGTGTCCTGTGGCAGCTTGGAGCTCCATCAGGACCCCAGGATGCAAGTCCCCCCATCAGCAGCCACCTCCATTCTGTTTCTCCCTGTTCAGAGGGTGTGTGCTTTCTCCCTCTGTACTACAGTACTGAGACTACCCAGTACTCGAGTAAGTGTGGTAACTTCCAGGAACCTGTTCAGTGAGGGCTGCTGTTGGAGTTTACAACTCGGGTAATAGGATACCCTGCAATTCCCTGAGACAGCATCAGTCCTGCCTGACCAGCAATTACTAACCTTGTATCCATTCTCGTTTGCAAAGTTGATTATTATTTCTCTTCGTTCACGTGTAGTGTTGGTGGCATCGAAAACCTGTTAAAAAATCATTGGGTTTTCAGTATGAAAGGATGGCAGGGAGCCAGAGGAAATCTAGTTGCCAATCAAATCACCTCCTACCAATCCTGCTCAACAACAAACTCTCTTTTCTGCTGATTTCCAATCAAATCACCTCCTACCAACCCTGCTCAACAATGAGCTCCCTTTTTCTGCTGATTTACTGTTAGCTGCATTTTCAAATATCAGGTCAAATGAGGGACAGGGGCCAACTGCAAAGAAAGAGGACTGGCTCAATTATAAAAGACAGCCTGAAGAAACAGGCCTTTGATCCCATGTGCTGATTACACATGGTGGCATGGAGCAGGGACAAACTTTATCTATTCACAAAACACAGTAATGATGGAGGAGAGAGCAGGAGGGACCCGGGGGGGGGGGGGGTGCATAAACAAGGCAGGAGGGGTGGGGAGGGGGGAAAGAAAGAATGTCGAAGGAAAATATTGTGTTACAGCAGCAGGACATTCCTGAAACAGACACAAGTCTATTGGTTCAGAAACAGAAGTGTCGTTTGATTCCTGGGTGCATTCTATGAGCTGCTTCTTTATGGACAGTGCAGAGAGAGAACACAGAACTGCAGTGAAAACAGTAAAGGGTTCTGCTGTACCAATATAGACAGAAAAACCTTCTACATCAGACATTTTTCTAGCTGAGTATAGAGAAGAGGCAGAACAAGCTTCAATGCAGAGAGATATATGGAGCAGAGTTCACACTATCTCGGCTCCCTCTGTAAGGGTTTACAACGTCAATGAAGAAGAGTCATTCAGAATGCAGCTTGCCCCAAAAATAACGAAACTACAGATGCAGGAAAGGTGGAAATAAAATCAGAAAGTGCTGATTAGCTCAGAAAGTGTCGGGACGAATGATGAATCTCACTACCCTCTGCAGGAAGGAGGAAATCCCTGGAATCTGTGGTGGCCAGTGTGATCATGTTTGCTGTCGTGTGCTGGGGCAGCAGGCTGAGGGTAGCAGACACTAACAGAATCAACAAACTCATTCGTAAGGCCAGTGATGTTGTGGGGATGGAACTGGACCCTCTGACGGTGGTGTCTGAAAAGAGGATGCTGTCCAAGTTGCATGCCATCTTGGACAATGTCTCCCATCCACTACATAATGTACTGGGTGGGCACAGGAGTACATTCAGCCAGAGACTCATTCCTCCGAGATGCAACACAGAGCGTCATAGGAAGTCATTCCTGCCTGTGGCCATCAAACTTCACAACTCCTCCCTTGGAGGGTCAGACACCCTGAGCCAATAGGCTGGTCCTGGACTTATTTCCTGGCTTAATTTACATATTACTATTTAACTATTTATTGTTTTATTACTATTATTTATGGTGCAACTGTAACGAAAACCAATTTCCCCTGGGATCAATAAAGTATACTATGACTACTCCGTCCTGGGGATGTGTAACAAGGACATGCATACAGTTTGAAAGATCAGGGAACTGAGGGTGATGGGGAGGTGAAATCTGGGACTGAATAGCAAAACAGATCTAGCCCTGTGCTGAATTTCTTATCCCCCCTAGCTAACCCATAGCTGCATTCAGTTTGGGTCACACTGTGGGGAAATGCAATTGCAAGACTATTAAGTTCAGAGTTCAACTCCTGCCTCTGTCTGTAAGGGGCTAGTGTGCTCTCTCTGTGGGTCTCCTTTGGTTTTCTCCCACATTCCAAAGACATACGGCTTTGGGTTAGTCAGGAGCACACTATGTTGGCACATGGCACCAGCACACGTGACACATATGATGCATTTCACTGTATGTTTCGATGTAAGTGTGAAAAATAAAGTTAATTTTTAAAAATCTAATCAGTAGAGAACACAGAAGATTTACAAGGATGTTGTGAGGATTATAAAACTCTGGTTATGAAAGATTGAATTCACTACAATCTAATATTTTGGAAAATAGAAGACTGAAGGGAGATATATTTGTGATGAAAAATACAGCAGCCCTGGATAGCCCTGAGCAGAGGGCAGAAATTTAAAGGGTGTAAACCTTAAATTTAAAGAAATTTTAAAATGTTACGGGTACACAATTCATTCTACCTCTTCCTTGCATGAGGGGACAGAGAAAATCAATGGGAGCACAGAGCTACTTCGGTCTCCTGCTTGGTGCCAAACAACAGCTGACTACTCCTTCACAACATCAGCTGATCTCAAATCTAAATCCCAGTGACACTGAGACACAATAGATCACCCCGCCCCATTTCTTTCTCACTTACTGCAACCTGTCCTCCTTCCTCGCCCAGATATTTCTTCACATCATTCAGTGCTCTCGATGCACACTGCCTACAGGAGGAAGGAATTTAGGCAATGAGACAGCAGTTTACACGCCAGCAATGATTATTGTACACCCACTGGAGGGAAGTTAAACGTCATTTACCTCCGGATTTTCAGCCCGTCTTCATTATCAGGGAGAAAAAACTCAAATGATTTGTAGGTCTTCAGGAGGTCCCGTCGATACTGCCCAACGTTAAATGCTGAAAAGAAATAAGTTACCAGTTTTACATTTTGTAACAGGGTAACAGCTGTGAATTTGCAAACACATCACACACACCTCAGACACCATCACAACTCATTCAGGTACGTCACTGCACTGAGTTCGGATGCAATGTTTCACAGGCCAAAAGGTGATCTGACAAAAAATTTCAAAAATATTGAGGCTTAGACAGGATAGAGAATGAGAATCTCTCCCCAACCAATCGCCCCCCACTCTGGGGTCAAAACAACATACACTAGGGGGCATATCTTCTAAGTGAGGGGAAGTGTCTGTTTTACACAGAGCGGTAGGTGTCTGGAATGTGTTCCCTCCTAGGCAGGGGGTGGAAACAGGTTTTGCACAGTGACATCATGATCAGCACAGACATAGCGGGCTGTGCTTTTCATATTTCAGCACCATGAGTAATATTATAAAAATTACAATATTACACATCAACTCTGTCAGGGTTTGCAGGCCATTACTTCCTGCAAAGCAAATCCTAACATAATGAATGGCCGTGATGCTTCCCTCCCAGACTAGCTCAATGCCTTTTATGCTCGCTTTGAAAGGGAGAATAGCACGACAGCGACAAGGGTCCCTGCAGCGGCTGGTGATCCTGTGATCTGTCTTGGCGGCTGACATCAGACCGTCTTTCAAAGGGGTGAACCGTTGTAAGGAGCACCCTGGTAGGGCTCCGAAAACCTGTGCCAGCCAACTGGGTGTTCAGAGACACTTTCAGTCTCTGAATGCTACAGTAAGAAGTTCCCACCTGCTTCAAAAAGGCAACACTCATACCCGTGCCCGTGAAGAGCAGGCCAAGCTGCCTTAATGAGTATCGTCCAGTAGTGCTCACATCTGCGCTGGTGAAGTGATTTGAGAGGTTGGTCATGATAGAACTAACTCCTGTCTCAGCACAGATCTGGACCCACTGCAATTTGCCTATCGCCACAATAGTGATCTCACTGGCTCTTCATGCGGGCTTGGATCACCCAGACAGTACAAATACCCATGTCAGGATGCTGTTTACAGACCACAGCTCCGCGCTTAACACAATCATTCCTACAGTTGTGATCGAAAAACTCCACAACCTGGGCCTCTGTACTTCCCTTTGCAACTGGATCCTCAGCTTCCTAACCGGAAACCCACAATCTGTGTGGATTGGTGATAACATTTCCACCTTGCTGACAAGCAACACTGCTGCACCTCAGGGGTGTGTGCTTAGCCCACTGCTCTACTCTCTCTATATCCACCACTATGTGGCCAGGCACAGCTCAAATACCATCTATAAATTTGCTGACAATACATCTATTGTTGCAGAATTTCAGATGGTGACAAGGTGGCGTACAGGAGCCAGACATACCAGCTAGTTCTGTGGTGTTACAGCAACAACCTTGCACTCAAGAGCAGTAAGATCAAAGAGCTGATTGTGAACTTCAGAAAGGGTAAGATGAGGGAACACACACCAGTCCTCACAGTGGGATCATAAATGGAAAGAATGAGCAATTTCAAGTTCCTGAGAGTCGATGTCTCCGAGGATCTAGCCTGGATCTAACATATCAGTGCAGCTACAAAGAAGACATGACAGTGGCTGTATTTCATCAGGAATCTGAGGAGATTTGGCATGTAATGAAAGACACTCTCAAATTTCTACAGATGTACTATGGAGAGCATTCTAACCAGCTGCATCGGTCTGGTATGGGGGGGGAGAGGGGTGGGGGGGGCTACTGCACAGGACTGAAATAAGCTGCAGAGAGCTGTAAACTCAGTCAGCTCCATCATGGGCACTAGTCTCCGGAGTATCCAGGACAATTTCAAGGAGTGACATCTCAATAAGGCGGCATCCATCATTAAGGACCCCCTTCACCCAAGTCATGCCTTGTTTTCGTTGTTACCATCAGGAAGGAGGTACAGAAGCCGGAAAGCACACACTCAACAATTCAGGAACAGCTTCTTGCTCTCTGCCATCCAGTTTCTGAATGGGCATCGAAGCCATGAACACTGTCTCACATAGGCAGTAGGCAGCCGTCGATCCCAGGGGATCATGGGTTTGCGCCTCTGGTGAACTGTGTCCTCTCCAGGGCACAAGCCTGGGTGGGATGATTTGAAGAACCGGCTGTTGCCCATGCAGCGGGTTCCCCCTCTCCACGTCACTGATGTAGTCTCCAAGGGAAGGGCAAGTGCTGATACAGCTTGGCACCAGTGGCATCACAGAGGCTGCCAGAGTGAAGCTGTAAACAACATCAAACTGCCTTAGGGGCCCAGGCTCCAGATTTCTTTCTCAGGGTTTACTTGGGTGTGGCTGCAAGGCAGCGGAGGTTTAAAATTAGAATTTTTCTTCTCCTAGGCTGGCTGCCATCCAAGGCTCATGAGCCCCACCTATACTTACTGCAATTAAGATTTTTTCCCTATCATTATGTATTGCAACATACTGTTGCCACAAAAAGAGAACTAATTTCACAACGTATGCCGGTGTTATTAAATCTGTTTCTGATTATTGTCCAATTAAGTCTTCTTTATTGTTTACATGATTCATTACAAGTTATATGCAAGTACGCGAACAGCATACGCCAGTACACAACCACAACACAAGTACACGCCTCACTAAACACTAAGCAGGGAGGAGTGTTGTTGTCACATACCCAGTGATGGGTTAAAGAACCAGCAGAAATTGAAAACACTTTGGAGTCCAGTATTGCTATAAACTAATGTTAACTTATACAGTAATATAAATGCAGATATATCAAACAGGTTAGCAATGATTATATATGTGTGGAAATATATGAAAACCAGGCTTCTTCAAGTCTAGGGGTAAATAGATAGTCTTACGATGATGAGTAAAGTTCAGTTCAGTTCGTGGTATTGAGTTGAGTAGTGATGGAGAGAGAGAGGGAAAGATTTGAGTCTTCAGGTGAGCTGACGCCGTCGATCTTCCCGTTGTCCTCCGAAATCCTTTAGAGGTCACCGACTGTGACCACAACAAAGGGGACCATTCTTCTGTGGTGGAATTATCAACCCAGGCGAGGGTTGGACACATGGACAACTCCCCACCGGTCACTCCCTTTTCACACTGCGAGAGCCACTGGTCGATCCGCCTGATCGATCCTCCAAAACCCACTTTTTCTGTGGGCACAACAAAGCTCATTCAGTGTCCAAAGCCATGCGTCTGTCCGTTTATCATCTGACCTTCTGTTCATCTCACCGTGCTGGATACTAGCTGTCCATCAACTAGCTCCTCCCCTCTCTCTCTCTCTCTGTAAGAATACAGAAGCTGAAACCAGTGTCCTTGCTGCAGAAAACCCATAACATCATCCAAAGCTGTCTTCGTCTCTCTCTCTCTTAAAAACAAGATGTCGGTGTTAAACTCACTCTCTCTTTTTAAAAGCACAGTTCATAGGGGTAATTCAGGACCCTGTCACATGTGTGTATTTAATCTTTCAGATATATTTCAGTAATATTGTGAGTATATTGTTTGATTAAGCACTGTTTGTTTACACAATTACGGGTTATATGTAACTGTACATGAATGTAATACATCATCACACCATCACTAAAAGTAAAACAAAGAGTAAACATGTTAACCCCAGACTCCCATATTTTTCTTTCAACTTGTTTTAGAGTTTGAAAATATAACAGACTGAAAGGCCAGCCCCTGTGCTGTACTGTACTGGTCTCTGTTCTTAAAGCACTACAAAACGTGCAGTTCTCAAAATCAAGAGTTGCATGAACATTTATTTTCAGACCAGTCTGTCCCTGATGGTCTTGTTTCTAGAATCCATATCTCAAACATCACATATGCTCTCACTGAACTTTTGAGTTATCAGACACAATCTTCCTTCGATAAATCAACAATCGAAACTGTAAATACTTTAGATTGTCACTTAAACCATGCCAATAATTATCACTCAACTGCTGTTTGGCCGACTGGCCTGTAATCACCCAATTATTCCTTTTATCCTTTTTTAAAATAATACACCATGTTAATTGTCTTCGAGTACTTCGGCACCACGGGACTGGAAAAGGGAGCATATAATGATTCTTTCAGCTTTTCTAAAGTCATCAATATTCTACTCTATTTAAATCGTAGCCAAAAATCTCAATCTTTTTTTTTATTGGCAACATCCAAGTTACCTGTAAGTACCCAAGCAGTATTAGCTTGCACCTCTAACTTCCACCCTGTCCTTAAATTCACTTGGTCTATTTCTGACGCCTCTCCCCTCCCTTTCTCGATCTCTCTGTCTCCATCTCCGGAGATTAAGTGTCCACCAACATCTTTAACAAACCTACCGAATCCCACAACGCAGCCTCCTCTACCCGGTATAAACTGGGGGACCAGTTCATGGAACATCTCTGCTTCATCACCAAAAGCAGAACTTTCTGGTGGCCAAATACTTTAATTACAATTCCCATCCCAACCTGTTGGTTCATGGCCTCATCTTGAGGTCACTTTCAGGTTGGAAAAGCAACACTTTATATTCTATTTGGATAGCCTCCAACCTGATGGCATGAATCTCGATTTCTCCTTGTGGTAAAGAAAATTCCTCTCTCCCTCTGTTCCCCATTCTAGCACCTCATTTCTTTCCACCTGCTTATCACCTCCCCCAGATCTCCTCCTCCTCCCTTTTCTCCTGTGGTCCACTCTCCTCTCCTATCAGATTCCTCCCTCTCCAGACCTTTACCTTTCCCACCCACCTGACTTCACCTACCACCTTCCAGCTAGCCTCCTTGCCCTCCCCCCGCCTTTTTATTCTGGCCTCTTTCCCCTTCCTTTCCAGTCCTGATCTCAGCCCAAAACGTCAACTGCTCATTCATTTCAATAGACGCTGCCTGGCCTGCTGAGCTACTCCAGCATTTTGTATGCACTGTTTTCGTATCCAACAGGCCTTCCTTCCTCACTTGGTCTGCTTGAAACATATTCATTAAACAAGCGTTTCCTTCCATTTCCTTTTTAACGTTCCCTTTCTTTTTCCACAATTCTCTTCATTAACTTCAGCCCATTCTTATACATCACAAACATCAATTTCATTTTTAAAATACGTTAGTGTCTCTCAGCCAGCCCAGCAGCCTTGTCAGGAAACATACCTTTAGTTGGCACTCCAATCCAGTTGAAGTAGCGGGTGAGTTTCTTTGAGATGTAAGTCTTGCCCCTGGCAGGGAGACCCACCATTACAATGAGAGAAGGGGAGTTTGTCATGTGTGGGATCCATACTGAAATTAAAACAGAAAAATAATCATTAACCAAACCAAAGCAGAGAATAGCAACTTTCAACCTGCATTCTAACAGTAATGGTGCTGGAAAGGTAAATGTGAGCTTGGCCAACGTGTTGAGCCTCCGTACTGCACCATCCCTCTGCCAGCAGGTGGCAAAGACCAGTCTTTTTTGGAAAAGCGGCAAATGCTATGAACTCCAATACCTCCTGATTCCTGTACATGGTACAACTAATCCCATCACTAGCCAACCTGCTTCATTACAACACTATCATCTAGCCAAACTATTTCCCCCCCCCCTCATTGTTCAACAATGCATTTCACTGTGTTCAGTATTTCAGAATCAGGTATGACTGGCACACAGCTACAGTATGTCATGAAGTTCGTAGTCTTGCGCGGCAGTACATTGTAATACATAGTAATCAAAACTATAATTTACAGTAAGTCTTTATAAAAAAATAAATTAAGTATGGTAGTGCAAAAAGAAGGGGGGGAAATACTGAGGTAATGTTCATGGTTTCATTGTCCATTCAGAAATCTGATGGCAGAGGGGAAGAACTGTTCTTGAAAAGTTGAGTGTGTGTCTTCAGCCTTCTGTACCATCTCCTTGATGGTAGCAATGCGAGGAGGACATGTCCTGGGTGATGGGGTCCTCAATGCTGGATGCTGCCTTTTTGAGGTATCACATTTTGAAGGTGTCCAGGATGTTGGGGAGGATAGTGCCCATGATAGACCTGGCTGCATTTACAACTTTCTGCAGCTTTTCCAGACCCTGTGTAGTGGCCTCTCCGTACCAGACGGTACACATGACAAATAAAGCTGATCTTTAAATCTTTCATCATCACTGTTTGACCGTGTGACACGAAGGGGTTTCGAGGAAAACAGGAGGAGCCAGGGTAAAACACACTAACACTAGTGCCACACCAACACACTGCTGGCTGTGACTGCCGGAGACTGATCATTTCAGCACGACATCCTCACGTATCACTGACTCAACCAGCTTCTCCAGCAATTGGGATGTCGGGAATGGGCAGTATTGTTCAGCTGGCTGCCAGGAGGTAAATGATGGTTGCAAATTCCCCAGTGGTGTTCAACACAAACCAGTGAGGGAACCAAAAATCTTCACTTCATAAGTTAATGATCTGGATAAAGGACCTCATGGCATTCTGGCCAAGTTTGCAGATGACTCACAGATAGGTGGAGCAGGAGGTAGACCATAAGACAGGAGAGAAGAATTAGTCTATTCAGCCATTTGAATCCGCTCCATCATTCCACCATCGCTGATTTATAATCCTTCTCAACCCGATTTTCCTGCATTCTCCCCAGAACTATAGACACCCTGACTAAACAAGACCCTATCAACTTCCACTATAAATATAGTCAATGACTTGGCCGCAACAGGCACCTGTGGCAACGAATGCCACAGATTCACTGCCCTCAATCTAAAGAAATTGCTCCTTATCTCTGTTCTAAAGGCATGTCCTCCTATTCTGAGGCTGTGAGGTGCGAGAAGGAAAGTTAAGAGCCAGTTTATATTTATTTATATTTACAAAGAGTGATGGGTCCCTGTCAGGAAGGAGTTGGAAGCAGTTACCACAGCAAAACAGCAATGTTCAAAAGATGCTTAGCAACACGCGGACAGACAGGGAATGGGGGGGATATGGACCACGGACAGACAGGGAATGGGGGGGGGATATGGACCACGGACAGACAGGGAATGGGGGGGGGGATATGGACCACGGACAGACAGGGAATGGGGGGGGGGATATGGACCACGGACAGACAGGGAATGGGGGGGGGGATATGGACCACGGACAGACAGGGAATGGGGGGGGGGATATGGACCACGGACAGACAGGGAATGGGGGGGGGATATGGACCACGGACAGACAGGGAATGGGGGGGGGGATATGGACCACGGACAGACAGGGAATGGGGGGGGGGGGATATGGACCACGGACAGACAGGGAATGGGGGGGGGGATATGGACCACGGACAGACAGGGAATGGGGGGGGGATATGGACCACGGACAGACAGGGAATGGGGGGGGATATGGACCACGGACAGACAGGGAATAGGGGGGGGATATGGACCACGGGCAGACAGGGAATGGGGGGGGGATATGGACCACGGACAGACAGGGAATGGGGGGGGGGGATATGGACCACGGACAGACAGGGAATGGGGGGGAGATATGGACCACGGACAGACAGGGAATGGGGGGGGATATGGACCACGGACAGACAGGGAATGGGGGGGGATATGGACCACGGACAGACAGGGAATGGGGGGGGATATGGACCACGGACAGACAGGGAATGGGGAGGGATATGGACCACGGACAGACAGGGAATGGGGGGGGGGATATGAACCACGGACAGACAGGGAATGGGGGGGTGGAATATGGACCACGGACAGACAGGGAATGGGGGGGGAATATGGACCACGGACAGACAGGGAATGGGGGGGTGGAATATGGACCACGGACAGACAGGGAATGGGGGGGGCGGTATAATGGACCACGGACAGACAGGGAATGGGGGGGGAGATATGGACCACGAACAGACAGGGAATTGGGGGGGGGGGATATGGACCATGAACAGACAGGGAATGGTGGGAATATGGACCACGGGCAGACGAGGATTGGGGGATATGGAACAGCAAATCTACAGTTCAAATTGTCGCAGTCAGGATACCACAAGAAGGGCTGAAGGGCCTGTTCCCATGCTGTACTGTTCTCTGCTCGAGGGGCTGACTGCTCCATTTCAGCTCTATTCCTAATCCTGATAAAATGACTGTGACCTGAACACAAAATAATCTGCAGATGCTGGGGTCAAAGCAACACTCACAACACGCTGGAGGAATTCAGCAGGTCGGGCAGCATCCATGGAAAAGATCGGTCGATGTTTCGGGCCGGAACCCTTCGTCACTCCTGACGAAGGGTTCCGGCCCGAAATGTCGACCGATCTTTTCCAAGGATGCTGCCCGACCTGCTGAGTTCCTCCAGCGCGTTGTGAGTGTGACTGTGACCTGAAGCCACTCAGTTTAGCATTTCTTACTATGCAATGTACAGCTCCCCCCAGGGTTCACAGCCTGGCTCGTATACGCACAGGAAATAAAGTGGTGGGGTGGAGTGGGTCTGCAGATATTGCCAGTCAGTTTTCAGATGGCTGGGCGAAACATTCTAGGTTAACTCCACATCATCTTTGGATACATGCAGGGTTGGGAAGCCACATTTCTGACTTGGAATTTCATAGTGATGTAGTTTTCAGAGACAGGATCCTGCCATAATCTGGGGATAAGCTGTACTTGAGTTCAAGAGTCACTTTGGTCTCAAATGAAACAAGAGTTAGATGTTCTGAGAACCATGGCTTGTGATGACCACTGATCTCTGGTGACAAACACTTCCACCGTTGGTGTATAAAAAGATTGATACCAGCAATCAGTTCCATCACTGACACCAAGCCCTCCCCTCCATTTGCAGGTGACCAGGTAACCAACAAGGGCTGTGCACTCTATCTGGGTCATTTCTCAAATACTGTTGGCACAAACAAGTTTAATGGCTGCAAACTGCATCTGTAACCATAGCAATAAATTACCACCATGGCAAAGGACAACTCACTAAGTACCAGGTGTAATGATGTGGAGGCTGATTACCCTCACAGGGAGGGGGGCAGGGGCTCTCGTTGTATTCCTGATCTGAGCCTTCATTCACCTTTGCTGCTTTCTATTCCACTAAAATTAAACAGGATTTCTCCCTGATCACAGTACCTGTGCACACCGATGGGGGTGCATTACTTGGCAATCTCCACCAACTGCAAGGAAATGATCACCTAATTGACTTGATGAGGTTTCACCACTGGCAGGGTTAACATTTCACCGGCCTGGGAAACTCTAAAATAACATGGCTCATGCATCAACCCATGATGGCCCACTGGTCAGAGCTTCCAACCCGCTCACTTCAACTCTTCTTCCCCTAAGCACCCCTCAGCCAAGCTGACACTGAGTAATGATCAACCAATGGGCACTGTAACTGCTGGGCTAGTTTTTCAAGCAATAATTTATAAATTACCCTCTGAGGAAATAAGTGCCTGAGTTTTTGTTCCATTTCCAAGGAAGCCAAGAGCCTGAGAGTCTGGAATTACTCATCGATGATGACAGAAGAGGTGACCATGCAAGTACAGAAATAGTAGATGCAAATGCTTGGGCCATACAACATGGAATTTCAACAGGGCAACACACAAAATTCTGGAGGAACTCAACAGGCCAGCCAGCAGCTAGAGAAAAGAGTAAACAGTCAACGTTTCACAACGAGCCCCCTCATCAGTCCTGATGATCATTTTCATTTCCGTAGACATTGTCTAGCCTGCTGAGTGTGCGTTGCTTGGACTTACAGCATCTGCAGATTTTCTTGTCTGTGATTTCACCAGGGGTTTAGGAGATTTGATTTGTTGATTAAAACACTTGAAAACTTCTACAGATGCACCGTGAAGAGCACCTGGTATGGGGTGAGTGGGGGTGGTGGTTGCCACTGCACAGGATCAAAAGCAGCCACAGAATTGTAAAATTAATCTTTTTCTTTCTTTATTAATCTTTTTATAGATTGATTTAGAAGGAACATAAAAACAAGAGGAGAATTATCTTAAATATATATCAATAACAATACAGAGATTGAAATAGACATTATCAAGATCAAACATAGTGTTAAGCTAGTATGTAATATATAATAAAAAAGAAAACAGCTAATTCTCCTCTTATCAGTTCATGAAGAGGAAAGAAAAGAATTCTGAATTCTAAATGAAGAAAAAAACCCACTACACTATACAAAAAAGGGACTGGGCAGTCCATTCTGAGGATACGACCAAAAAAAAAGACTTCCTGATCAAATCTAAAACTTTGAAAAAAATTTGGAAGAGTAATAAATCAAATCAAATGAAAATATTGAATAAAAGGTCGCCAGATTTGCTCAAATTTAAAGGATGTATCAAATGTCCAACTTCTTATTTTCTCTAAACTTAAACAGGACATAATGGAGGAAAGCCAATAAAAGATAATAGGTGGATTAGAATCCTTCCATTTCAGTAAAATGGCTCTCCTAGCCAATAAAGTTGAAAAGGCTATCATACGTTGAGTGGAAACAGGAATATTTCCTGGTTTCGATGGGGTAATCCCAAATATTGCTGAAAGTACATTAGGTTTTAGGTCCAGATCCAAGAGTTTTGATAATGTTTTAAAAACATCGCTCTAAAAATTGTCTAGCTTTATACAAGACCAAAACATATGAGTTAAAGTGGCCACCTCAATATTACATCTGTCACAAATAGGATTGATGTTGGAAAAAAATACGTGCTAGTTTATCCTTTGACATCTGGGCCCAATACACTACCTTGAACTGTATCAAGGAATGGTGGGCACAAATAGGTGAGTTGTTAACTATATGAAGAATTTTACTCCATTGATTATCTGAAAACGATTCTTGAACTTCCAATTCCCAAGCACGTTTAATTTTATCGTTAGATATCATTTGTAAATTCAATATCCGTTTATAAATTATAGCTATCAACCCTTTTTGAAGTGGTTTAAGCTGAAAAGGAGCATCTGTCATATTAGGTGAATAAGCAGAAGGGTAATTTGGCAGCAAACCATGTAAAGAATTCCTAATTTGTAAATATCTAAAGAAATGTACATTAGGTAAACCATATTTATCCACAAACTGAGAAAAAGACATTAAACAGTCCCCCAAAAACAAATCTGAAAAAGTTGTTATTCCCTTGGTTTTCCAAATTAAAAAAGTCTTATCCAAAATTGATGGTTTAAGAAATGATTAAAATGGATATTACTAGAAAGAACAAAATTATTTAACTCAAAAAATCTACGAAACTGAAACCAAATTCTTAAAGTATGTTTAATAATGGGATTAAAGTCTTGTCTACTAATCTTAAAAAACAAAAAGGGAAGAGGAGCTCCCAGTAAAGAGGCCAAAGAGAACCCCTTCACCGAGTTTTCCTCCAAATCCAACCATGAAGGATATTCAACACACACAAGAAATGCTGGTGAACGCAGCAGGCCAGGCAGCATCTCTAGGAAGAGGTATAGTCGACGTTTCGGGACAAGACCCTTCGTCAGGACTAACTGAAAGAAGAGACAGTAAGAGGTTTGAAAGTGGGAAGGGAAGGGGGAGATTCAAAATGATAGAAGACAGGAGGGGGAGGGACGGAGCCAAGAGCTGGAAAGTTGATTGGCAAAAGGGATACGAGGCTGGAGAAGGGAGAGGATCATGGGACAGGAGGCCTAGGGAGAAAGAAAGGGGGAGGGGGGAAGCCCAGAGGATGGGCAAGGAATATAGTGAGAGGGACAGAGGGAGAAAAAGGAGAGAGAGAAAAAAAATAATAATAAATAAATAACGGATGGGGTACGAAGGGGAGGTGGGGCATTAACGGAAGTTAAGAGAAGTCAATGTTCATGCCATCAGGTTGGAGGCTACCCAGATGGAATACAAGATATTGTTCCTCCAACCTGAGTGTGGCTTCATCTTGACAGTAGAGGATGCCCAGGATAGACATATCAGAATGGGAATGGGACATGGAATTAAAATGTGTGGCCACTGGGAGATCCTGCTTTCTCTGGCAGACAGAGCGTAGGTGTTCAGCGAAACAGTCTCCCAGCCTGCGTCGGGTCTCCCCAATATATAGAAGGCCGCATTGGGAGCACCGGACGCAGTATATGATGTATGACACAGGACATTCATGTCTGAGTAATGAATTCAAAAAGTAATATATCGAATATTAATTGCCCAATAATACATTCTAAAATCTGGCAAAGCCATACCACCATCCTTTTTTAAATTTCTGTCATAAATGTTTACTCAGTCTAGGATTTTTATTATTCCAAATATAAGATAAGATTATAGAATCTATTCTTTCAAAAAACGTTTTAGGAACTGCCTGAAATGTCTATAAGAATTTTGGTAAAACTATCATTTTAATAGCATTAATTCGACCCATTAATGATAATGTCATAGGTGACCATTTAGAAAGCATTTGTTGGGTGTAACCAATTAATGGGGAAAAAAAATTATATTTATACAGTCTGGTCAACATTTGGAGATTTATGTACCCTAAAGATAAGGATTTTTCTTTTTTTTTCCCCACATGTATACCATAAATACTCAAGAATTGATTATTTCTTACTGGACACGCGTTTGGTGCCCTCTGTTGCTGATTGTGCCTATGATGTCACTGTGTTGTTGGATCACGCACCTATGAAATTAACTTTGAAGTTTTCTGACAATATACTGAAGGTACCTCAGTGGAGATTTAATGCTACATTGCTACAAGATTCAACCTTTGTAAGTTTTATGAAAGAGCAAATTTCTCTATTTTTTGAATTAAATAAAACTGAGGGAATGTCAAATTTAGTTATTTGGGACACGAAGAAATCTCTTCTTAGGGGACAGATAATTTCATACTCAGTAGGTTTAAGAAGGAAAACCAAGGTGGAACTTGTAGTGATTACTAATAGGATTAAAGAAATAGACAAAATTTATTCAGTTATGCCTAGTGAAGATCTCTATAAGGAAAGGGTGGAACCCCAAACACAGCATGATTTACTTTTGACTTTTCCCATTGAGCAGCAACTTCTTAAATCTAAAAGTCAATTTTATATACATGGAGACAAGTCAGGCAAATTATTGGCTGGTCAGTTAAAAGCTACTATGGCAAGAAGACAGATCCTGAAAATTCAAAGACCTGATAGAACCGAAACGGTAGATCCTTATGGAATTAATGGTATTGATGGATTTCTACTCTAACCTTTATAAATCTGAATTTTCAAACAATATTACTTTTATGAATAGATTTTTGCAAAAATTGAATATACCTAAAATTCCTACCCAAGATATGAACACCTATTAAACAAGAGGAAATGACATGGGCTTTATCCTCTTCCCAACCAGGTAAGGCTCAGGGACCAGATGGATATACAGTGGAATTTTATAAGACTTCCACTGAAATTCCTTCACCTTATTTATGTCAAATTTTCACTGATTCTATATCCTCTGGGAATCTCCCAAAATCTTTTAATGAAGCATCAATCTCACTAATTCCTGAAAAAGAAAAGATTTATCTGAATGCGCTTCCTATAGACCCATCTCTTTACTGAACGTGGATTTTAAAATCTTTCTAAGATTTTGGCTAATAGACTTGAGAGCATTTTACCCAGTTTTATTTCCAATGATCAAACTGGATTTATTAAAAATAGGTATTCACATTTTAACATTCGAAGATTATTAAACATTATTCACTCCTCTCCATCTAAAGAATCTGAATGTGTTGTTTCTCTTGATGCGGAGAAAGCTTTTGACAAGGTGGAGTGGTTTTACTTATTTGAGGATTTGGAAAGATTTAATTTTGGTCTGGGATTTATTTCCCGGATCAAATTGATCTATCAAGCTCCTATGGCTGCGGTTATAACTAATAATCAAAAGTCTCCTTACTTTAGATTATAGAGGTACTCAGCAGGGATGTCCTTTTAGCCCTTTATTATTTAACTTACAAAGAATTGGTTCCACAGCTGCCTGTGGCAAAGAATTCCACAGATTTACCACTCTGCCTAAAGAAATTCCTCCTCATCTCTGTTCTAAAAGGACACCCCTTCAGGAGTGTGTGCTCAGCCCACTGCTCTACCCTCTCTATACCTATGATTATGTGTAAGCATAGCTCAAATACTATCTATAAGTTTGTTGACGATACAACCATTGTTGGTAGAATCTCAGGTGGTGACAAGAGGGCGCGCAGGAATGAGATATGCCAACTAGTGGAGTGGTGTTGCAGTAACAACCTGACAGCTGATTGTGGACTTCAGAAGGGTAAGATGAAGGAACACATACCAATCCTCATAAAGGGATCAGAAGTGGAGAGAGTGAACAGTTTTAAATTTCTGGGTGTCAAGATCTCTGAGGATATAACCTGGTCCCAACATAGTGATGCAGTTATAAAGAAGGCAAGACAGCGGCTCTACTTTATTAGGAGTTTGAAGAGATTTGGTATGTCAAAAAACACACTACCGTGAAGAGCATTCTGACAGGCTGCATCACTGTCTGGTATGGAGGGGCTACTGGACAGGACTGAAAGCTGTAAAGGGTTGTAAATCACGTCAGCTCCATCTTGGATACTAGTCTACAAAGTACCCAGGACATCTTCAGGGAGCAGTGTCTCAGAAAGGCAGCATCCATTATTGAGGACCTCCAGCACCCAGGGCATGCCCTTTTCTCACTGTTACCATCAGGTAGGAGGTACAGAAGCCTGAAGGCACACACTCAGCGATTCAGGAACAGCTTCTTCCCCTCTGCCACCCCATTCCTAAATGGATATTGAAACCTCGGGATTTTATACACCTCTACAAGATAATTCCTTAGTCTCACATGCCCCTGGGATTCAAGTCGTAGCCTGTCCAACCTTTCTGACTTGGGCCCTCGTGTCATAGAGTCAGAGTCATAGAACACTACAGCACAGAAACAGGCCATTCGGCCCATCTAGTCCATTCAGAACCATTAATATGGCTAGTCCTATCAATTCGCACCCCAACCACAATCCTCCATACCCCTGCCACCCACCTATCCAAATTTCTCTTAAATGTTGAAATCAGGCCCACATCCAACTCTTCCACTGAGAGCTCGTAATACACTAAGTGGTTTCCTTTCATGTTCTCCTTAAACATTTCAACTTTCACCCTTAACCTTTGACTTCTAGTTATAGTCTCACCCAACCTCAGTGGCAAAAGGCCCTGCTTGCATTTAACCCTCATAATTTTGTGCACATCTATCAAATCTCCGTTCATTCAGTTCCAGGGAATAAAGTTCTAACCTACTCAATATTTCCTGGAATTCAGGTCCTCAAATTCCACAACATCTTTGTAATTTTCTCTGTAGTCATTCAATCTTTTGATATCTTTCCTGTAGGGAGGGGGCCAGAACTGCACACAATACTCCAAACTAAGCCTCAGCAACATCTTATACAAATTCACCACAACATCCCAAACTCCTGTACTCAATCCTTTGATTTATGAAGGCTCACGTGCCAAAAGCTTTCACTACGACCCTGTCATCTTGTGACACCACTTTCAAAGAATTTTGGATCTGTATTCCCAGTTCCCTCTGTTCTACTGCACTCCTCAGTGCCCTACTACTCGCTGGATAAGATCTACTCTGGTTTGTCCTTCCAAAGTACAACACCTGCGGCTTGTTTGAATTAAATTCCACCTGCCATTTTTCTAGCTGGTCCAGTTCCCGCTACAAGTTTGATAGCCTTTCTCACTATCCACTAATTCCACACACCCCCCACCCCCGATCCTGGTGTCATCCACAAATTTTCCAATCCAGGTATCCAGAATGTTGATGTAGATGACAACAACGGACGTATCATACCACTACTCACAGGCCTCACTGAGATCAAAGAGGCAACCCTCTCCTACCACTCTCTGGCTTCTCCCGCAGAGCCAATTTCTAATCCAATCTACTACCTCATCCTGAATGCCGAACTACTGAACCTTCTTGACCATACAGGACCTTGTCAAGGTCCATGTGGACAACATCCACTGCCTTGCCTTCATCCACTTTCTTGATAACTTCCTGGAATAACTCTCTAGGACCCTGGCAACCAGAAACCACAGAACACACGTTTTTCCAAGACAGAAACCTCAGCACTCCCGAGCAAGGTTTCACAACTGGTCACAAGGTCGTTAGTAAAGTTTTACAACAAACAGCTTGGTGATAATGGCCCTCGTTTAAAAACTCAGCCGCCCCGTCTCCACACAACCACGAACAATAACAAACGGGGAAGAATAAGCAAAATGTGCCCACTGCAAAGGTCAGTCGTGGGCAGACGCAGCAGGTCCACAATGTATCTGCACGGATTCCACAGCACAGGCTCCAGGCACACCCCCCGCACCTCTGGACCCCTACCAGGGCTCAAATGTCACACTCCATTTCACCTGACCCCCTACCCAACCCAGGGCAGTCTCTCCTCAAACCCCATGCTATAGCTTAGCAATCCCTGTCATCACTCACACAACTCTGGCTCCAACAGTGAACGCACAACAGCACATCACATATTGTTATACTTGGAGAATTGTCTCCAATTCTGGTTGCCTTATTACAATGTGGAAGTTTTAGAGAGGAGCCCTGCCTTTTCTCCTTGGAGTGACGGAAGATGAGAGGTGACCTGATAGAGGTCTATAAAATGATGAGAGGCATTGATCGTGTGGATAGTCAGAGGACTTTTTCCCAGGGCTGAAATGGTTGCCACAAGAAGATGCAGGTTTAAGGTGCTGGGGAGTAGCTACAGAGGAGATGTCAGGGGTAAGTTTTTTACTTAGAGAGTGGTGAGTGCGTGGAATGGGCTGCCAGCAACGGTGGTGGAGGCGGATACGATAGGGTCTTTTAAGAGACCATAAGACAAAGGAAAAGAAGTCGGCCCATCAAATCTGCTCCGCCATTTTATCATGAGCTGATCCATTCTCCCCATTTAATCCCAATCCTCCGCCTTCTCACCATAACCTTTGATGCCCTGGCTACTCAGATACCTTGTCTCCCTTTCTCTTCACCATTTACACCTCGGACCTTCAACTACTGCACAGAGTCTTGTCATCTTCAGAAGTTTTCTGATGACTCTGCCATAGTTGGATGCATCAGCAAGGGAAATGAGGCTGAGTACAGGGCTACGGTAAGAAACTTTGTCACATGGTGTGAGCAGAACTATCTGCAGCTTAATGTGAAAAAAGACTAAGGAGCAGGTGGTAGACCTGAGGAGAGCTAAGGTACCGGTGACCCCTGTTTCCATCCAGGGGGTCAGTGTGGACATGGTGGAGGATTACAAATACCTGGGGATACGAATTGACAATAAACTAGACTGGTCAAAGAACACTGAGGCTGTCTACAAGAAGGGTCAGAGCCGTCTCTATTCCTGAGGAGACTGAGGTCCTTTAACATCTGCCGGACGATGCTGAGGATGTTCTACGAGTCTGTGGTGGCCAGTGCTATCATGTTTGCTGTTGTGTGCTGGGGCAGCAGGCTGAGGGTAGCAGACACCAACAGAATCAACAAACTCATTCGTAAGGCCAGTGATGTTGGGGGATGGAACTGGACTCTCTGATGGTGGTGTCTGAAAAGAGGATGCTGTCCAAGTTGCATACCATCTTGGACAATGTCTCCCATCCACTACATAATGTACTGGTTGGGCCAGGAGTACATTCAGCCAGAGACTCATTCCACCAAGATGCAACACAGAGCGTCATAGGAAGTCATTCCTGCCTGTGGCCATCAAACTTTACAACTCCTCCCTTGGAGGGTCAGACACCCTGAGCCAATAGGCTGGTCCTGGACTTATTTCATAATTTACTGGCATAATTTACATATTACTATTTAACTATTTATTGTTTTATTGCTATTTATTATTTATGGTACAACTGTAATGAAAACCAATTTCCCCAGGATCAATAAAGTATGACTATGACAATGATTATCAATCTCTGCCTTAAATAAACCCAATGACTTGGTCTTCACTGCCGCCCGTGGCAACAAATCCACACTGTCTGGCTAAAAAAAACAGACTTTTGTATAGGTACATGGAGCTTAGAAAAATAGAGGGCTATAGGTAAGCCTAGTAATTTCTAAGGTAGGGACATGTTCGGCACAACTTTATGGGCCGAAGGGCCTGTATTGAGCTGTAGGTTTTCTATGTTTCTAGGATGCAGAGTTTTACCAGGATGCTGTTTGGATTAGAAAGCACATAGGTGAGAGTAGGTTAAAAGGTGGCACAACATTGTGGGCCGAAGGGCCTGTACTTTGTTTTATTTCCAATGCACTATTAATAACCCCTTCAAAGAAAGTGAGTAACACCATAGAACAGCACAGGAAGAGGCCTTTCAGCCCATCTGTCCTGAACACTGGCAAACTAAACCAAACCCATCCACCTGCACGTGATCTGTGCGCCTCCATTCCGTGTTCAAGAGGACAGGAAGGTTTAACTCCACACATGATTCAAAACAAGTATTTATTTAAAATGTTTATAAAGTTAAAGCAATTCTGTTACTATGGCATTTTAAAATTAGGAGTCCATCCTTATGAACTACGGTGACACAGAATGGCAGGCACCCTCGTCAGTCCACACACTGTCCCTGCAAAACACTTGTTCAAAGTTCAGCCACGTTGCGGGAAAGCTGGACCAGAGTCTAACAACACTGAACTCTGGGTGTAGCTCAGCTACCTACGCAGCAATTATAAACTCTGACCGTAAAAGAAACATTTCACAACAATGCCAGGCTCATGAGTACATTTCACAAACAGTGCACAGGAAAACACAGAATGACTCACCACATTTACACCAACAACAAGGAACTTCGCTCAAGATTTCCAATTCAATCCCACACAACTGGAAACGTTGCTTTTGACATCTGATATACATGTTAGAAAGATTATTTAGTCCATCCTAAATTAATGCACATTCTCAGAGAATTGCAGCAAATAACACAGAGCAACAGGAAATGACAGCCCTTTAACAAATCCTGTTCTGCACCATCCGTACGCGTGGATGCCAACTAGGAACAGGAACACACTCAGTGACTCACCAACACTTACAACCAGGAAATTAATCTGCAGCACCCTCAACATTTCAATTTCAATAGGGGAGGGAAGAAAGGGGCTGATGAGAGGGAAAGGGTTTGGTGTGGGGATGGATGTGCAGCAAGGGAAAGGTGGAAGGCAAGCTGGAGTGGGTAAGGGGGAATCCCCTGTGGTGGGGAGAGGGGGATCCGTGCAGTGGGGAGTCGGCTGGGAGAGGATCCCTCCGGCGGGAGATCCCTGAGGCAGGAAGTGGAGTGGGAGGGGGGTGGGGGGATCCCTGTGGTGGGGGGTGGAGTGAGTGGGGATCCCTGTGGTGGGGGGGTGGAGTGAGTGGGTGGGGGAACATCCTGTAGTGGGGGGGTAGATCCCTGTGGTGGGGGATCACTGTGGTGGGGGAACACCCTGTGGTGGGGGGGGTTGGGGAATCCCTGTGGTGGGGGGGGAGGTGGGGGGGGTGGAGTGGGTAGGTGGGTGAACACCCTGTGGTGGGTGGGTGGGGGATCCCTGTGGTGGGGGGGTGGGGGTTGAGTGGGTGGGTGGGGGATCCCTGTGGTGGTGAGTTCCGGTGGGAGGTGGAGTCCCTGCGGTTGGAGGGGGGAGGAGGGGAGGGGGGAAGAAGAGGAGGGGGAGAGTGGTGAGGAGGGGAGGTGGGCGAGGGAGGGGAGGAGGGGAGGTGGGCGAGGAGGGGAGGAGGGAGGGAGGGCGAGGAGGGGAGGAGGGAGGGAGGGCGAGGAGGGGAGGAGGGAGGTGGGCGAGGAGGGGAGGAGGGAGGGAGGGCGAGGAGCATTACTCTCTGCAGATCCTCTACCCACCTTTTCTCTGCGAAGCGTGCACCTCACACAGGCCGTTCTTACAAGGCATCCAGATCTTCTTCAGCGGGTTCTGCGTGAGCTCCGGAAGCCAGTTTGCCATAATACCTCCCGTTCCTGAATGCTGCGCAGAGCTTAAGTTCTCGGCATCTCTGTGCGCTCCGCACCGTCTCCCGGCTCGTCGCTGCCGTCAGCAGCCATGTACTGATCACGTGAGGCCCTCCGCGACACCGAGGGTCTGAGGCAGTGGCCCTCAGGCACCGCACAGGCGAGCCTCGCATTCACATTCACATCAGCGCTGCATGTTATCTGCGCATCCGATCCGAGCCCAGCCCAGCCCAGCCCAGCCCAGCCCAGGCGCGGCGGCCCCGGCTCCCTGCACAGCGCGATCCCACGGGGGGGGAGGGGGAGCGGGGCGGCCAATCGCTGCAAGCAGATGACATCGGCACCAATCAGCCCTTCCACCGACACGATAGGTCGCTCCATCCCACATCGACACCAATCAGCTCATTCCAGCCCAAATCTGCACCAATCATCTCATTCCAGCCCAAACCCGCACCAATCATCTCGTTCCAGCCAACATCGGCACCAATCAGCTCGCTCCAGCCAACATAAGCCCAAAAGAACACATAGGAGGCGATTAGGCCATTCAGCCGTCAATCCGCTCACCATTTCATCAAGTTCCCGTTCAAGCCCATACATTTTCCCTCTCTCCATATCCCTTGATGCCCCGACCGATGAGGAAACTATCAACTTCCACTTAAAATATACCCACGGACTTGGCCTCCATCGCAGTCTATGGCAGAGCATTCCACAGATTCACCACTTATTGGCTAAAAAAATTCTCCTGACTAAATTCTGTTCTAAAATCGTAAACACGAGGAATTCTGCAGATGCTGGAGATTCAAGCAACACACATCAAAGTTGCTGGTGAACGCAGCAGGCCAGCAGCATCTCTAGGAAGAGGTACAGTCAACATTTCGGGCCGAGACCCTTCGTCAGGACTAACTGAAGGGAGAGCTAGTAAGAGATTTGAAAGTGGGCTTTTAAAGCTATATAAGACCCTATTTGAATACTGTGCTCAGTTCTGGTCACTTCACTACAGGAAGGATGTGGATACTATAGAGAGGGTGCAGAGGAGATTTACAAGGATGTTGCCTGGATTGGAGAGCATGCCTTAGTTTGAGTGAACTTGGCCTTTTCTCCTTGGAGCGACGGAGGATGAGAGGGGACCTGATAGAGGTGTACAAGATGATGAGAGACATTGATCGTGTGCATAGTCAGAGACTTTTTCCCAGGGCTGAAATGGCTTACTTGAGGGACATAGTTCTAAGGTGCTTGGAAGTAGGTACCAGGGGGATGTCAGAGGTGAGTTTTTCATACAGAGAGTGGCGGGTGTGCGGAATGCACTGCCAGTGATGGTGGTGGAGGCAGATACAATAGGGTCTTTTAAAAGACTCTTAGAAAAAGTATATAGAGCTTAGAAAAATAGAAGGCTATGTGGTAGGGTAATTCTAGGTATTTTCTACATGGTCGATACAAAAGTGCTTTCTATGAGGTCAGCCCATAATTTTGAGGCTGTGCCCTCTAATTCTGGATACCCCCGCGGAGGAAACATTCTCTGCACATCCACCTTATCTCATCCTTTCAACATTCAGTAAGTTTCAGTGAGATACTTGCACATTCTTCTAATGAGTGCACGTCCAAAGCTACCAAATGCTCCTCGTATGTTAACCCTTTCATTCCCAGAATCATCCGTGTGAAACTCCTCCGGACTCTCTCCAATGACAACACATTCTTTCTGAGATATGGGGCCCAAAATTGATGATGATACTACAAGTGTGGCCTGACTAGTGTCATATAAAGCTTTGGCACTCTAGGGAAAACTTAGAGAAAGTGAGGAGGTGATAGACAAGAGCTACAGGGAGGTGGTCACCCCAAGGCTGCAGAAGACTGATAAATGGGTGACTGTCAAGAGAGGGAAGCAAAAAGGTCAGGTAGTGGAGAGACCCCTGTGGTCATCCCCTCAACAATAAGTACTCTTGCTTGAGTACTGTTGGGGGGACAATCTTATCTGGTGGAAGCAACAGCAACTGTGCTCTGGCACTGAGTCTGGCCCTGTGGGTCAGAAGGATAGGGATCTGAAGAGGATGGCAGCAGTGATAGGGGGCTCTGTAGTTAGGGGGACAGATAGACGATTCTGTGGACAGAAAAAAGAAACACAGATGGTAGTTTCCCTCCAGGTGCCAGGGTCTGCAATGTTTCTGAACACGACCACAATATCCTGAAAAGGGAGGGTGAGCAGCCAGAAGTCATGGTACATAGATATGACATAGATAGAAAAGAGAGGAAGTCCTGAAAACAGAATACAGGGATTTAGGAAGGAATTGAGAACCAGGACCTGTGCCGTGTGACAGTGAGGATAGAAATAGAATGAGGTGGCAGAATAATGTGTGGCTGAAGAATTGGAGCAGGGGGCAGGGATTCCGATTTCTGGATGATTGAGACCTCCTCTGGGGCAGGCGTGACCCGTACAAAAGGGACGGGTTGCACTTGAATCCAAGGGGTCCGATATCCTTCCGGGCAGGGTTGCTAGAGCTGTTAGAAGTGGTTTGAACTAATATCATAGGGGAATGGGAACCAGTATGATAGAGCTGAGGATGAGGCAGCAGGTTTACAGGTAGATGATGGGTGTAACATGAATGTAAGGAAGGACAAGCCAATGACTGAGTACAAGTGCAGACAGAGCAAAGAGTTAAATTGTACCACAGAGGCAAAATTCGAAAGGGCAAAGAATGCAGGACTGAAGGTGCAGTATTTAAATACACATACTATACAGCATAAGGTAGATGAACTCATGGTGCAGTTAGAGATTGGTCAGTATTACACTGTGGGCATCACTGAGTCGTGGCTGAAAGGAGGCCATAGTTGGGAGCTGAACATCAAAGGATATACTTTGTATTGAAAGGACAGGCAGGAAGGCATAGGCGGTGGTGTGGCTCTGTTGGTAAGAGATGGAATTACATCTTTAGAAACAGGTGACAAGGGGTCAGAGAATATTGAAAGTTGGGAGTGGAGTTAAGCAACTGCAAGGGTGAAAAAAAACCATTATGGGAATCATATATAAGCCTCAAAATAGTAGCCAAGGTGTGGGGTTGTGATTGTAAAGGGAGCTGGAAAAGGCATGTGATAAGGGTAATGACACAATTGTAATGGGGGACTTCAATATGCAAGGGGTTTGGGAAAATCTGGTTGGTATCGGATCGCAAAAGAAGGAATTTGTTGAACGCCTATGAGATGGCTTTTTATAGCAGCTTGTGCTTGAGCCAACTCAGGGAAAGGCTATCTTAGATTGGGTGTTGTGTAGTAATCCAGATTTTATTAGGGAATTTAATGTAAAGGAACCCTTAGAAGGCAGTGATCATAATGTGATTGAATTCATTCTGCATTTTGAGAGGGAAAAGTGGAAGTTAGATGTATCAGTATCACAATGGAACAGAGGGAATTACAGAGGCGCGAGAGGGGAGCTTGCCCAGGTGGATTGGATACTGGTGGGTTGACGACAGAACAGAGGTGCCTGAAGTTTCTGGGAATAGTACACAAGGCTGAGGATAGATGTGTCCCACAGCAAAGGAGATCTCAAATAGCAGGGGTAGGCAACTGTGGCTGACAAGGAAATTGAAGGACAGCGTAAAAGCCAAGGAAAAGACATATATGGTAGCAAAAGTGAATGAGAAGTTGGATGATTGGGAAGTTTTTAAGATCCAACAAAAGGCAACTAAAAAGCCATAAGAAGGGAAAAAATTAAATATGAGGGCAAACTAGCCAATAATATAAAGCAGGATACTGAAATGTTTTTTCAGTCATATCAAGAGTAAGTGGGAGGTGAGAGTTGATATCGGACCACTGGAAAATGATGCTGGTGAGGTAGCAATGGGGGACAAAGAAATGGCAGATGAATTTAATGAATATTTCGCATCAGTTTTCATTATGGAAGACACGAGCAGTGTGCCAGGGAGCAGGAATGAGTGTCATTGCGAATATCAAAGGAAAAAGTGGAAGGCAAACTCAAAGATCTAAAGCTGGATAAGACACCTAGACCAGATGGACTGCATCCCAGAGTCCTGAAAGAGGTTGCTGAAGAGATAGCAGATGCATTGGTCAAGAGCTTTCAAGAATCACCTGATTCTGAGTGGTTCTGGAGAAATGAAAAATTGTAATTGTCACTCCACTCTTTAAGAAGGGAGGAAGACAAAAGAAAGGAAATTAGAGGCAAGTTAGCCTAACCTCAGTGGTTTGGGGAAGTGTTGGAGTCCATTATTAATGACAAGGTTTTGGGGTACTTGGAGACTGATATTAAGTAAAGGCATCCATTAGTCTTTGCGAGACCATGGATCTGCGCCTGGAAAGTCTTCACTCCCCAGGGCGCAGGCCTGGGCAAGGTTGTATGGAAGACCGGCAGTTGCCCATGCTGCAAGTCTCCCCTCTCCATGACACCGATGTTGTCCAAGGGAAGGGCATTAGGACCCATACAGCTTGGCACCAGTGTCGTCGCAGAGCAATGTGTGATTAAGTGCCTTGCTCAAGGACACAACACGTTGCCTCAGCTGGGGCTCGAACTCATGACATTCAGGTCACTAGTCCAATGCCTTAACCACTTGGCCATGTGCCCACACCAGACTGATGATAAAATAAGTCAAAGTCAGCATGGTTTCTATAAGGGAAATTTTGCCTGACAAATCTGTCAGAGTTCTTCGAGGAAGTAACAAATAGGTTAACAAGGAAGAGGCAGTGGATGTCATTTACTTGGATTTTCAGAAGGTGCCACAAATGAGGCTGCTTTAACAGGATAAAATCCCATGGTATTACAGGAGAAATACTGGCATTGATAAAGGAATGACAGGCAGGGGGAAACAAGTGGTAATAAAGGGGGCCTTTTCAGGTTGGCTGCCAGAGACTAGTGGTGTTCCTCAGAGGTCAGTATTGAAACTGCTATTTTTACATTGTTTGTTAATGATTTACATAATGGAGTTGTGGCTTGCGGCAAAGTTTGCAGACGATATGAAGATAGGTGGGGGCTAGGTTGTTCTGAGGAAACAGGTAGTCTGCAGAAGGATGGGCAGATTAGGAAAATGGGCAAGAAACTGGCAATGAAATACAATGTTGGAAGATGTATGATAATGCACATTGGTAAAAGAAAAGAAGTACAGACTGTTATCTAAATGGGGAGAAAATACAAACATCAGAGTTGCAAAGGGACTTAGATATCATCGTGCATGACCAGAAGAAAATAAGACATAGGCGCAAATTAGGCCATTCAGCTCATCTAGTCTGTACTGCCAATCCATCATGGCTTATCCCACTGACAAGGGAAGTCAAAGCTAATCTAAAAACTAAAGAGAGGGCATACAACAAATCAAAAATTAGCGGGAAAATGGAGGATTGGGAAGTTTTTAAAACGTACAGAGAACAACTAAAATAATCATTAGAAGGAAAAAGATGAAATATGAAAGCAAGCAAACAATATCAAAGGAGATAGGAAAAGATTTTTCAAGTATGTAAAAATTAAAAGAGGGAAGAGAGTGGATATAGGACCACTAGAAAATGAGGCCAGAGAAATAATAACAGGGGAGAAGGAGATGGCAGATGAACTAAATAAATATTTTGCATCAGTCTTCACTGTGGAAGACACTAGCAATGTGCCAGATCTTGAAGGGTGTGAGGGAAGAGAAGTGGGTGCAGTTACTGTTACAAGAGAGAAGGTGCTGTAAAAGCTGAAACACCTACGGATACATAGGTCATCCAGACAAGATGACATGCACCCTGGGTTCTGAAAGAGGTAGTGTTAGAGATTCTGGTGGCATTAGAAACAATCTTTCAAAAAAAATCATTGGACTCTGGCATAGTACCAGAGGACTTAAAAATTGCAAATGTCATTCCACTCTTTAAGAAAGGAGGAAGGCAGCAGAAATGAAATTATAAACCAGTTAGTCTGACCTCAGTGGTTGGGAAGATAAAACGCAAACACAAGGAAATCTGCAGATGCTAGAATTTCAAGCAACACACATAAAAGTTGCTGGTGAACACAGCAGGCCAGGCAGCATCTCTAGGAAGAGGTACAGTCAACGTTTCGGGCCGAGACCCTTAGGAAGAGGTAGAGTCGATGTTTGGGAAGATGTTGGATTCAATTGTTGAGGATGAGGTTATGGAGTACTTAGTGATAGAAGGCAAGATAGTATAAAGTCAGCATGGTTTCCTTCAGGGAAAATCTTGCCTACCATAGAAACATAGAAAACCTACAGCACAATACAGGCCCTTCGGGCCACAAAGTTGTGCCGAACATGTCCTTACCTTAGAAATTACAAGGCTTAACTATAGCCTCTATTTTTCTAAGCTCCATGTACCTATCCAAAAGTCTCCAAAAAGACCCTATCGTATCCACCTCCACCACCGTTGCCGGCAGCCAATTCCACACACTCACCACTCCCTGCGTAAAAAACTTACCCCTGACATCTCCTCTGTACCTACTCCCCAGCACCTCAAACCTGTGTCCTCTTGTGGCAACCATTTCAGCCCTGGGAAAAAGTCTCTGACTATCCACACGATCAGTGCCTCTCATCATCTTATACACCTCTATCAGGTCACCTCTCATCCTCCGTCGCTCCAAGGAGAAAAGGCTGAGTTCACTCAACCTGCTTTCATAAGGCATGCTCCCCAATCCAGGCAACATCCTTGTAAATCTCCTCTCACCCTTTCTATGTTTTCCACATCCTTCCTGTAGTGAGGGGACCAGAACTGAGCACAGTACTCCAAGTGGGGTCTGACCAGGGCCCTATATAGCTGTAACATTACCTCTCAGCTCCAAAATTCAATTCCACGATTGATGAAGGCCAATGCACCGTATGCCTTCTTAACTGCAGGGTCGACCTGCGCAGCTGCTTTGAGTGTCCTATGGACCCGGACCCCAAGATCCCTCTGATCCTCCACACTGCCAAGAGTCTTACCACTAATACTATATTCTGCCATCATATTTGACCTACCAAAATGAACCACTTCGCATTTATCTGGGTTAACTCCATCTGCCACTTCTCAGCCCAGTTTTGCATTCTATCAATGTCCCGCTGTAACCTCTGACAGCCCTCTACACTATCCACAACACCCCTAACCTCTGTGTCATCAGCAAACTTACTAACCCATCCCTCTACTTCCTCATCCAGGTCATTTATAAAAATCACAAAGAGAAGGGGTCCGAGAACAGATCCCTGAGGCACACCACTGGTCACCGACCTCCATGCAGAATATGACCCATCTACAACCACTCTTTGCCTTCTGTGGGCAAGCCAGTTCTGGATCCACAAAGCAATGTCCCCTTGGATCCCATGCCTCCTTACTTTCTCAATAAGCCTTGCACGGGGTACCTTATCAAATGCCTTGCTGAAATCCACATACACTACATCCACTGCTCTTCTTTCATCAATGGTTTAATTACATCCTCAAAAAATTCATTCAGGCTCGTAAGGCATGACCTGCCCCTGACAAAGCCATGCTGACTATTCCTAATCATATTATACCTCTCCAAATGTTCATAAATCCTGCCTCTCAGGATCTTCTCCATCAACTTACCAACCACTGAGGTAAGACTCACTGGTCTATAATTTCCTGGGCTCTCTACTCCCTTTCTTGAATAAGGGAACAACATCCACAACCCCCAATCCTCCAGAACCTCTCCCGTCCCCATTGATGATGCAAAGATCATCGCCAGAGGCTCAGCAATCTCCTCCCTCACCTCCCACAGTAGCCTGGGGTACATCTCATCCGGTCCCAGTGACTTATCCAACTTGATACTTTCCAAAAGCCCCAGCACATCCTCTTTCTTAATATCTACATGCTCAAGCTTTTCAGTCTGCTGTAAGTCATCACTACAATCACCAAGATCCTTTTCCATAGTGAATACTGAAGTAAAGTATTCATTAAGTACCTCTGCTATTTCCTCCAGTTCCATACACACTTTCCCACTGTCACACTTGATAGGTCCTATTCTTTCACGTCTTATCCTCTTGCTCTTCACATACTTGAAGAATGCCTTGGGGTTTTCCTCCATCCTGCCTGCCAAGGCCTTCTCATGGCCCCTTCCGGCTCTCCTAATTTTCTTCTTAAGCTCCTTCCTATTAGCCTTATAATCTTCTAGATCTCTAACATTACCAAGCTCTCTGAACCTTTCGTAAGCTTTTCTTTTCTTCTTGACTTGACTTATTACAGCCTTTGAACACCACGGTTCCTGTACCCTATCATAACTTCCCTGTCTCATTGGAACATACCTATGCAGAACTCCACACAAATATCCCCTGAACATTTGCCACATTTCTTTCGTATTTTTCCCTGAGAACATCTGTTCCCAATTTAAGCTTCCAAGTTTCTGCCTGATAGCCTCATAATTCCCCTTACTCCAATTAAACACTTTTCTAACTTGTCTGTTCCTATCTCTTTCCAATGCTATTGTAAAGGAGATAGAATTATGATCACTACCTCCAAAATGCTCTCCCACTGAGAGATCTGACACCTGACCAGCTTCATTTTCCAATACCAGATCAAGTACAGTTTCTCCTCTTGTAGGCCTACCTACATATTGTGTCAAGAAACCTTCCTGAACACACCTAACAAACTCTAGCCATCTAAACCCTTCACTCTAGGGAGATGCCAAACGATATTTGGGAAATTCAAATCTCCCATCATGACAACTCTGTTATTATTACATCTTTCCAGGATCTGTTTCCCTATCTGCTCCTCAATATCTCTGTTACTATAGGGCGGCTTATAAAAAACACCCAGTAGAGTTATTGACCCCTTCCTGTTCCTAACCTCACCCACAGAGACTCTGTAGACAATCCCTGCATGACGTCCGCCTTTTCTGCAGCCGCGACACTATCTCTGATCAACAATGCCACGCCCCCACCTCTTTTGCCTCCCTCCCTGTCCTTTCTGAAACATCTAAAGCCTGGCACTCGAAGTAGCCATTCCTGCCCCTGAGCCATCCAAGTCTCTGTAATGGCCACCACATCGTATCTCCAAGTACTGATCCACGCTCTAAGCTCATCCACTTTGTTCACAATACTCCTTGTGTTAAAATAGACACATCTCAAACCTCCGGTCTGAGCGCGTTTCTTCTCTATCACCTGCCTATCCTCGCTCTCACACTGTCTACAAGCTTTCTCTATTTGTGAGCCAACCTCCCCTTCCCCAGTCTCTTCAGTTCAGTTCCCATCCCCCAGCAATTCTTGTTTAAACTCTCCCCAATAGCCTTAGCAAACCTCCCTGCCAGGATATTGGTCCCCTTCGGAATCAAGTGCAATCCATCCTTTTTGTACAGGTCACGCCGGTTCCAAAAGAGGTCCCAATGATCCAGAAATCTGAATCCCTGCCCCCTGCTCCAATCCCTCAGCCACGCATTTATCCTCCACCTCACTCTATTCCTATTCTCACTGTCGTGTGGCACAGGCAGTAATCCCGAGATTACTACCTTTGTGGTCCTGCTTCTCAACTTCCTTCCTAACTCCCTGTAGTCTGTTTTCAGGACCTCCTCCCTTTTCCTACCTATGTCATTGGCATCAATATGTACCACGACCTCTGGCTCCGCACCCTCCCACTGCAGGATATCTTGGACATGATCTGAAACATCCCAGACCCTGGCACCTGGGAGGCAAACTACCATCCGTACTTATTTCCTGTGTCCACAGAATCGCCTGTCTGACCCCCTAACTATAGAGTCCCCAATCACTGCTGCCATCCTCTTCCTTTCCCTACCCTTCTGAGCCACAGGGTCAGACTCTGTGCCAGAGGCGCGGCCACTGTTGCTTCCCCCAGGTAGGCTGTCCCCCCCCCCAACTGTACTCAAACAGAAGTACTTATTGTCAAAGGGTACAGCCACAGGGGTACTCTCTAGTACCTGACACTTCCCCTTCCCTCTCTTGACTGTGACCCACTTGTCTGTTTCCCGTGGCCCTGGTGTGACCACCTGCCTATAACTCCTCTCTATCACCTCCTCGCTCTCCCTGACCAGACGAAGGTCATCGAGCTGCATCTCCAGTTCCCTAACATGGTCCCTTAGGAGCTGCAGCTCGACCCACCGGATGTAGATATGGCCGTCCAGGAGGCTGGGAGACTCCAGGACCTCCCACATCTGACACCAAGCACAGAACACCAGCCTCACACACATACTTCCTTTCCACAATTAACACAGGTAAACCTACCTCACCTCGTCCCGTTACCGCCAAAGCCCTATCACTCTGCTACCCTCTCACTCCGCTGCCTGCTGGATATGGCGGTGTTCTTTTTAAACTTTGGCTTTGATAATGGCTTTGTTGCAGAGTTTTCAAATGTTATGAAGATAGGTGGAGTAGAAGGTAGTTCTGAGGAAGTAGAGAGGCTACAGAAGGAATTAGATAGAATGAAGAGAATGGGCCAAGAAATGGCAGATGGAAGACAGTGTTGGAAAGTGTATGGTCCTGCACTTTGCTAAAAGACATGAAAGGATTGACTAGTTTCTAAATGGAGAGAAACTATAAAAAACAGATGTGCAAAGGGCCTTGGGAGACCTCGTGCAGGGTTCCCTAAATGTTAATTTGTAGGTTATGTCTGTGGTGAGGAAGGCAAATACAATGTTCGCATTCATTTCAAGAGGACTAGAATATAAAAGCAAGGATGTAATATTGAGACTTTAATAAGGCACTGGTGAGGCCTCACTTGGAGTATTGTGAGTGTTTTGGGCCTCTTATCTGAGACAGGATGTGCTCCGAAATTGATTCCAGATTGACGGCTTGTAATATGAAGAGCATTTAAGATCGTATGACATAGGAGCAGAATTAGGCAAGAGCACCTGCCTTCTCGCCATATCCTTTGATGCCCTAATCAATCAGGAAAGTATCAATTTTCACTTTAAATATACTGACTGTCTTGACAGCCACAGCATTCACAGATTCACCTCTCTCTGGCTAAAAAAAAATTCTCCTTACCTCTGTTCTAAAAGGTCCCCCACCTCAATCTTGAGGCTGTGCCCTCTAGTTCTGGACACCCCCACCATAGAAAACATCCTCTGCATATCCACTTTATCTAGTCCTTTCAACAGTCAGTAGGTTTCAATGAGATCCCCCTGCATACTTCTAAATTCCAGTATCACACAAAGTTGCCAAATGCTCCTCATAGGTTAACCCCTTCATTCCCAGAATCATCCTTGTGAACCTCCTCTGGACTCTCTCCAATGACAACACATCCTTTCTGAGATATTGGGCCCAAAACTGTTGACAATACTCCTAGTGCAGCCTGACCAGTGTCTTATAAAGGCTCAGCATTATCTCTTTGCTTTTATATTCTATTTCCCTTGAAATAAATGTCAACAGTGCATTTTCCTTCTTTACCACAGACTCAACCTGTAAATTAACCTTCTGGGAGTCTACAAATTGAGAGAGGGAAGGAAGCATTCATCAGATGTAACAGTATCACAATGGAATAAGGGGAATTACAGAGGTGTGAGAGAGGAACTTGCCCAGATGGATTGGAGAATATTGACTGAGTTGACGGCAGAGCAGAGATGGCTGAAGTTTCTGGGAATTGTTCACAAGGCGCAGGATAGCACGTCCCACAGAGGAAGAAGTTCTCAAATGTCATGGGTAGGCAACCATGGCTGACAAAAGAAGTTAAGGATTGTATTAAAGTCAAGGAAAGGGCATATAAGGTCGCAAAAATTGTGGGAAGTTGCATTATTGGGAAGCTTTTAAAATCCAGCTAAAGGCAACTAAAAAAGCTATAAGAAGGGAAAGGATGAAATATGAGGGCAGAGTGGTCAATAATATAAAGCAGGATACTAAAAGTTTATTCAGTTATATAAAGAGTAAAAGGGAGGTGAGAGTTAATATTGGACCACTGGAAAATGATGCTGGTCAGGTAGTAATGGGAGACAAAGAAATGCCAGATGAACTTAATGGGTATGTTGCATCTGTCTTCACTGTGGAAGACACCAGTAGTGTGCCAGAAGTCCATGAGTGTTAGGTAGCAGGAGTGAGTTCCATTGCTATATCAAAGGAAAAAAGGGTGGGGTAAACTCAAGGTGGATAAGATACCTAGGCCAGATGGACTACATCAAGACTCCCAGAAGGTTAATTTACAGGTTGAGCCTGTGGTAAAGAAGGCAAATGCAATGTTGTTATTTATTTCAAGGGGAATAGAATATAAAAACAAGGAGATAATGCTGAGCCTTTGTAAGACTCTAGTCAGGAGCACTTGGAGTATTGGCAACAGTTTTGGGCCGCATACCTCAGGAAGGATGTGTTGTCATTGGAAAGGGTCCAGAGGAGATTCACGAGGATGATTCCAGGAATGAAGGGGTTAATGTTTGAGGAATTTTTGGCATCTTTGGGCCTGTACTCACTGGAATATAGAAGAATGTGGGGGGATCACATTGAAACCTACCAAATGTTGAAAGGACTAGATAGGGTGGATGTGGAGAGGATATTTCCTGTGGTGGGGGTATCCAGAACTAGAAGGCACAGCCTCTACATTGAAGGGCAATCGTTTAGAGCAGTGGTAAGGAGGAATCTTTTTAGCCATAGAGTAGTAAATCTATGGAAGACTCTGGCACAGAATGTGGTGGGGGCCAAGACTGTGGCAGAGTTTCCTGATCGGTCAGGGCATCAAAGGAAATGGCGAGAAGGCAGGTGTATTGCGTTGAGTGTTCTTTTTCAGTAAATTCTGGCCAGCTTCTCTGTCATGCCTCTGTAATTCCCTTTATTCCACCATAATATTAATACATCTGCTTCTCAAATTTCAGGGTGAATTCGATCATATTATGATCACTGTCCCCTTAGTTTTTTTTGAACTTCAGCTCTCTAATAATTCCAGTTCATCGCACAACACCCAATCCAGAATAGCTGATCCCCTAGTGGGCTCAACCATGAGCTGCTCTAAAAAGCCATCCAGTAGGCACTTTACAAATTCCCCTTCCAGGAATCCAGCACCAATTGGATTTTCCAAATCTACCTGCATATTGAAGTCTCCAATGATTATTGTTACATTGCCCTTTTGGCCTGCATTTTCTATCTCTTGTTGTACTTTGTAGGCCACATCCTTACTACTGTTTGTGCATCTATATACAGTTCCCATCAGGGTCTTTTTACCCTTACATTTCCTTAGCTCTATCCTTGATGTTTCAACACTTCTGCTCTTTAAGGAAGGAGGAAGGCAGCAGAAAGGAAATTATAGACCAATTAGCCTGACCTCAGTGATTGGGAAGATGTTGGAGTAAATTGTTAAGAATGAGGTTATGGAGCACTTGGTGACAACGGACAAGATAGGACAAAGTCAGCATGGTTTCCTTGAGGGAAAATCTTGCCTGACAAACCTCGGAATTCTTTGAGGAGATCACAAGTAGGATAGATAAAGGGGATGCAGTGGGTGTTGTATATTTGGACTTTCAGAAGGCCTTTGACGAGGTGCCACACATGAGGCTGCTTACCAGGTTAAGAGCCTTTGGTATTACGGGAAAGTTACTGGCATGGTTAGAGCATTGGCTGATTGGTAGGAGGCAGCGAGTGGGAAAAAAAGGATCCTTTTCTGGTTGGCTGCCAGTGACTAGTGGATTTTATATGCTGTATATCAATGATTTATTCCATAATTTACTGGCATAATTTACATATTACTATTTAACTATTTATGGTTGTATTACTATCTATTATTCATGGAGCAACTATAACGAAAACCAATTTCCCCCTGGGTCAATAAAGTATGACTATGACTATTTAGATGATGGAATAGGTGGCTTTGTTGTCAAGATTGTTGATGTTACAAAGATTAGTGAAGGGGCATGTAGTGTTGAGGAAACAGGAAGGCTGCGGAAGGACTTAGATTAGGAGAATAGGCAAGAGAGTGGCAAATGAAATATAATGTTGGAAAATGTATGGTCATGCACTTTGGTAGAAGAAATAAATTTGCAGACTATTTATTAAAAAGGGAGAAAAAGCAAAAATCTGAGATGCAAAAGGGACTTGAGAGTCCTTGTACAGAACACCCTAAAGGTTAACTTGCAGGTCGGTGGTGAAAAAGGCAAATGCCATGTTAGCATTCATTTCAAGAGGTCTAGAATACAAGAGCAAGGATGTGTTAGCAAGACTTAGCAAGGCGCTGGTGGGGCCTCACCTTAAGTATTGTAAACAGTTTTGGGCTCCTCATCTGAGAAAAGATGTGCGGGCATTGGAGAGGGTTCTGAGGAGGTTCACAAGGATAATTATGGGAATGAAAGGGTTATCATATGAAGAACGTTTGATGGCTCTGGGCCTGTACTCGCTGGAATTTAGAAGGATGAAGGGTGATCTCATTGAAACCTTTCGAATGTTGAAAGGCCTAGACAGATTGGATATGGAAATGATGTTTCCCATGGTGGGGGAGTCTAGGACAAGAGGGTACAGCCTCAGGATAGAGGGTTGTCCATTTAAAACAGATGCAGAGAAATTTTATTAGCTATAGTGTGGAGAATTTGTGGAATTTGTTACCGCACGCAGTTGTGGAGGCCAGGTCTTTGGGTGTATTTAAAGCAGAGCTTGACAGGTTTTTGATTGGACACGACATCAAAGGTTATGGGGAGAAGGGTGAGGAGCGGGGCTGAGGAGGGGAAAAAAGATCAGCCATGATTGAATGGTGGAGCAGATTCGATGGGCCAAATGGCCTAATTGTACTCCAATGACTTATGGACCCGATGTCATCTCTTTCCGATGATTTGATTTTGTTTTTTTTTACCAATACAGCAACACCGCTCCCTCTGCCCTCCTTCCTGCTGTTTTGATACAATGTGTATCATTGGAAAAAAGTTGTGTTGATGTTTCGGGCCAAAACTCTAATACTCTTAGGAAGCCCAACACCTCCTGCTCCTTGACATCCAAGCTTCTCGTATCTTTCCACCCCTGTCTTTCCTTCTAACAGGAACATACCTCTCCATTATGTCTCCTCTGAATGCTGGTGTGATATTTTCCCTGATTAACAAATATACCCCCTCTTTTACCTCCTCCTCTATCTTTCCTAAAACTTCAAAAACCTAGTACATTAATGACCTATTCCTGGCCCTCTCTCAACCAAGTTTTAGTAATATCTACAACATCGTAGTTCCATGTACTGATTAATGCTCTAAGTTCATCACCCTTACCCATAATACTGCTACCATTAAAATATCCAAACTTCAAACTATCCAACCCATCATACCCATTGTTTTGATTTTGCTTTTCAATACGTATCCTGACATCTACCTTCTGGTCCGATTCTTCCCTTACTAACCTGGAGCTCCAATTCCACACTTCCATGGTGCACTGAGAGATTATTTAATGTGTGGAATCTTACAAAAAAGCATTCAGAAATGGCTCCTAACTAAAGCACAATTTATATTTAAAAGAACAGTTGAAATTGCTGTATCAATGGAAACAGCAGAAAGAGATGTAATTGAGTTGCAGCCAGAAATGAAAGTGAGCGTGAACAAAATGCAGCAACTGAACAAAATCCAGCCTTTACCATTTAAAGACAAAACTTTCAGAAAATGTAATAAGTAAGACACATACAAAGAGCATGCTGTACAGACAAAAATATATGGACTGCACAGGGAAGAGAAAAAGCTAAAACACCAAGTTGTAGTTACAGAAAGAGTATTAATCTGTTAATGCTGAGTATGACACAGGAGTGTGTCAAGATGGCGCCAGCGAAAAATGATTCCTCAGGCGACATCTTCCAGATAGTCAATCATTTCAGGTTTCCTACGTCTTCTATTTATTCTTTTTATCTTTATTTTGTTTTTGAAATTGTTGGAACCTGTGACTTACAGTCTGTAGTTTGATCAATTGAGCTAGTGTTCTGCTGTCCCCGAGAGAAATGTGAGCAAGCGCTACCACGAGGAGAAGCTCAGAGTTGAGACGGGGGCCATGATCGACTCCATTTCTTGCCGATTTATGCGTTGAGGTAGATTGAAACATCGAGGCAAATGCAGAGTAGAGCGAGCAGTCCTAGGCCGCTGGATCATGCCGCTGCCCTCGGTGGGGCCGCTAGGTTTGTGTCAACTTCCTCAGTCCTAGGCCGCTGCCTCCCAGTGCTCTCGGAGATGTTATCGAGATTTGTGAAGTTCATATTGGCCTCTTTCAGTTCCATGTTTTCTTTTCTTTTTCTCACCTATTCTTTCTTGTGGCCAATTGGTGGGCTGGGGTATTGGGTTTTGATGTTCTTGTTGTTTCTCCATGTGGGTAATCTGTTAGTTTTTGTGTGAGGGAGGGATGGGGGGAGGGGTTGCAGGGTTTGTGAGTTTTTGATTCTTTTTCTTTTCATGTGGGGGATTTGATCTCTTTCTTTCAGTTTCTGTGGTTTTCTGTATTTTATGGCTATCTGGAGAAGACAAATCTCAGAGTTGTATTCTGTATACACACTTCGATAATAAGATGAACCTTCGTCTGTGTAGCCTTGAGATTTACAATTTAAGAAGTAGGAGTAGACAAACAATATATCTTATACTAGAAATTAATGGCAAATTAATTAAGATGGAATTAGACAATGGTTCAGCTGTTTCAGTCATTCCACAAAATGAGTTTGAGAGGCATTTCAAAGATACTAAAGTGAAGCCTGCAGATATCCAACTAAGACCTTATACTGGGTAAAAATAACTCCTGTGGGAATGGCAGCTGTGACAGTGAAGTAAAAACAACCAACAAGCCACATTGAGCTTGTATGTGGTAAAAACAGGAGGACCTGCTTTGTGAGGGTGTGATAGGCTGAGACAACTACAACTTGATTGGAGATCCATCCCCTATTTGAATGCCAGATTCCCTGCAATGAAGCCAACTGAAAATGAATTAAGAAAGGTACTGGATGATGCCAAAACTGTCTCCATGCTGAACGCCATGAACTGTTGCCCAACAGATGACAGACAGGCATTGGTGCCAACGTCTGTGCCTCCGGTTGGAAAGCATATTGGCCCAAGGAAGGACTGTGCTGCTCAGAGGAATTGTGAAAGTGACAGAGGCTGTGGTCTGACTACAACAGTTTTTATAGGCAACATATCTGTAAAAGCTTCTGATATGAATCAGGCAGTTACTTGTGAAATGTGGCTTTGTTTTAAGCTGAAAGAATGTTCAAGGAACTTCAAGAATGTTGCAAGCATTTGACACTTGTGAGTATAAAGAACCAGATTCTACCCTGCGTGCATTGAGGTTATTGCATGAACTTCAAGTGGGAGGCAAAAAGCTGCTTGTAAAAGGAGGTCAAAGGCCAAAGCCCAGCTGAATGAGTGAAAGGCCAAAAAGAAAGGAGTCAGTGGAGGGACAGAGACAGAGGATTCATCAGATGCTATTGTGATTGTGGAAACCAGGAGAAGAAAGCAGATCATGAAGGGAGCAATGGAAGGATTAATAACAGAATACTCCGGTGACCTTCCCTACATCAAGATGCACAAATTAGAAGAAGAAAAAGGAAGGAGAGGAAAGGTGTCCAGAGCTGTCAGAACCACCTCCTGCAATCTCAGAGTCAATTCCTACAACCACCGCGGAGGAGACTCCAGAACCTGAGATTATTTCACAGCCACAAGTCTCACCTGTCAGGAAAGGCATTATCCACAAGAGTAAGAAATCCTCCAGAGCAATTAAATCCTTAGGCCTTAATGGGACAATTTAAACATTTACCATGCTGTGGATGTCTGTGTATAGTAGTTGTATTATATAGTATACTGTGTATATAGTTAAGATACATTCTATATTGAGTTGGAGTTTATAGCGAAGCAGGGAGGAGTGTTGTGTATTTAATATTTCAGTGATCTTGTAAATATATTGCTACCAAGCATTCGTTGTTTAAATAATTCATTAGTTATATGCATAAATATGTGAATTCCATACATCGTCACGCTACCACATGATATGTGTATACCTCTCTTAAAGTAAACACGAGGTTAGACCTGCATTCCCAGACTCCCGTGTCTTCCTTTGACTTACAGAACATAACAGGGATCAAGGACTCTGGGCTTCAGGACCTGAACCGGATCAAAGATCATCTGGAAAAAATGACCAAGTCAGGGAAATGGGGAATTTGGGGATGGTAATTACAGAGTGAAAGGGTTGATGATTGAGAAGGGACAGATAGAGTGAAGGGTGAGGGACACAGAACGGTGGGACTGGTGATGGAAGAAGCAGGAGGGTGGGGTGTCCCTAAGCAGGGGAGAGAATGTTGATGCCGTTGAGAGTTTAGTAGTGCAAGCATCCCCAGAGTTAAACCTGAAACCTCCACACAGTCAGGGAGTGAAACCAACCAGCCTCCCCATTCCTCCTCCTCAACAATCAGCTCCATTTCATATGCACCTTTATCATCGGGCATAAGTCCCATGGCCCTTTAGAGTCTCAGGAAAAAAACACCGGACAGAAGATTGGCTGACTGGCAGGAGGCAAAGAATGGGAATAAAGAGCCTTTTCTGGTTGGTGCCGGTGACTAGTGGTGTTCCACAGGGTTTGGTGTTCTTTACACATTACACGTTAATGATCTGGATGACAGAATTGATGGTCAATATGAAGGTAGGTGGAGGGGCAGGTAGTGTTGAGGAAGCAGGGAGTCTGCAGAAGGACTTGGACAGATTAGAAGAATGGACAAAGGAGTGGCTGATGGAATACAGTTTTGGGAAGTGTATGGCCATGCACTTTGGTAGAAGGTATAAAGGTGTAGACTACTGTATTTTCTAAACAGGGAAAAAAATCACAAATCAGAGATGCAAAGGGACGTTTGACTCCTCATGTAGGATTCCCCAAAGCAGGGGTTCCCAACCTGGAGTCCATGGACTCCTCAGTTAATGGTACGGGTCCATGATATAGAAAAGGATGGGAAGCCCTGACCTAAAGGTTAACTTGCAGGTTGAGTCAATAGTAATGAAAGCAAATGTAGTGTTAACATTCATTTCTTTAAGACTAGAATACAAAAGCAAGAATGTAATTTTGAGGCTTTGTTCAGATTGCACTTGGGGTACTGTGAAATTTTGGGCCACTTATGTAAGAAAAGATGTGCTGGCATTGGAGTGGGTCCAGAAGTCCATGGAAATGGTCTTAGGGATGAAAGGGTTAATGCATGAGGAGCATTTGATGGTTCTGGGCCACCAGAGTTTAGAAGAATGAAAGAGGGAGGGGTCGGTTTCATTCAAATGTTGGAAGGTCTAGATATTATGAATGTGGAGAGGATGTTTCCTATTGTGAGGGAGTCTAGCACCAGAGGGCACAGCCTCAGAGTAGTAGAACATCCCTTTTGAACAGATATGTGGTGAATCTGTGGAATTCTTTGCCACAGATTGCTGGCTGTGGAGGCCAATTGATTGGGAATTTTTAAAGCAGAGGTTGATAGTTTCTTGATTAGTAAGAGCGTTAAAGACTACGAGGAGAGTGGGGCTGAGAGGGATATTAAATCAGCTAAGATGGTGAGGCAGACAAGACTCGATTTTCTGAAACACCTAATTCTGCTCCTATGCCTCGTGGTCTTTTGGCAACTACTCATTACAGGATGTACAGCCACTGGGCTGCCTTTGTAGCTACTGTTGTGGAATTGGTTATTCCAGATCTTCCCCATTTGTTATTGGGAGGAGCTCAGAAGATTTATAATGCTGGAGATTTTGGGGCAAATGTGACAGATTGTGTCAAGGACAAAGGCATGCCTTAAACCTACTGAACCACGCCACCCGGTGGCCTGAACTGTGTACTGAAACGTGGAACAGCATCAGTAATCCCTGTTTATTTCCGACAGTTCAATTGTGCTCAGATTGATTTCAAACTACTTTTTTAAAAAATAGTAAGATATAGAGAGTTTCATGTAACTGAAGCAAACCCCAGAGAGTACGAAGGCCAAGACATTGGATATATTTAAAGCAGAGGTTTATAGTGTTGTGTATTTCAGTAATATTTGAGGAATCTTGTACATATATATCTATATTGTTTGATTAGCATTCTTGTTCATTTAAATAATTCATTACAGGCTATATATATAAATATATAAATTGCTTATGTCATCACGCTACCACGTGATACATGCGATACTCATTTAAAGTAAACACGAAGTTAGACTAACATATGGGACTCCCGAATTAGTTTAACCTTTTGAAGTTACAAAATATATCACATAGGTTCTTGATTAGTGATGGTGAAGGCAGGAGAATGGGGTTGCGAGGCCATGATGCAATGAGTGGAGCATAAGACCTTAAGACGTTGGAGCTGAATTAGGCCATTCAGACCATCGAGTCTGCCCTGCTATTCCATCATGGCTGATCCCAAATCCCACTCAACCCCGTACATCTGCCTTCTCACCATAACCTTTGATGCCCTGACCAATTAGGAAACTATCAAATTTCGCTTTAAATATACCCGCAGACTTGGCCTCCGCAGTGACCTGTGGCAGAGTATTCCACAGATTCACTGCTCTCTGGCTAAATACTCTCCTTACCTCTGTTCTAAAAAGTCACCCCTCAATTTTGAAGCTGTGCCTTCTAGTATTGGATACCCCTACCAGAGGAAACATCCTCTCCGCATCCACTTTATCTAGTCCTTTCAACATTCAGAGGGTTTCAATGAGATCCCATCGCATTCTACTAAATTCCACTGAACATTAAATCAGAATCAGGTTTATCATCACCGGCATGTGTCATGAAATTTGTTAACTCAGCAGCAGCAGTTCAAAGCAATACATAATCTAGAAGAAGGAGGAAAAAATAATAAATAAATACAGTATACATATATTGAATAGATTAGAAATCATGCAAAAACAGAAATGATATATACAGCTATTTAAAAAGTGAGGTAGTGTCCAAGGGTTCAATGTCCATTTAGGAATCGGATGGCAGAGGGGAAGAAGCTGTTCCTGAGTCGCTGAGTGTGTGCCTTCAGGCTTCTGTACCTCCTACCTGATGGGTAACAGTGAGAAAAGGGCTTGCCCTGGGTGCTGGGGGTCCTTAATAATGGACACTGCCTTTCTGAGACACCGCTCCCTGAAGACGTCCTGGGTACATTGTAGGCTAGTACCCAAGATGGAGCTGACTAGATTTACAACCCTCTGCAGCTTCTTTCGGTCCTGTGCAGTAGCCCCTCCATACCAGACAGTGATGCAGCCTGTCAGAATGCTCTCCACGGTACAACTATAGAAGTTTTTGAGTGTATTGTTGACATGCCAAACCTCTTCAAACTGCTAATGAAGTATAGCCACTGTCTTGCTTTCTTTACACAAGAACTGTACACAATACTCCAAATTTGGCCTCACCAATGCCTTGTACAATTTCAACATTACATCCCAACTCCTATACTCAATGCTCTGATTTATAAAGGCCAGCATACCAAAAGTTTTCTTCACCACCCTATCCACATGAGATTCTCCTTCAGGGAACTATGCGCCATTATTCCTAGATCCCTCTGTTCTACTGCATTCTTCAATGCCCTACCATTTACCATGTATGTCCTATTTTGATTAGTCCTACCAAAGTGTACCACCTCACATTTATCAGCATTAAACTCCATCTGCCATCTTTCAGCCCACTCTTCTAACTGGCCTAAATCTCTCTGCAAGCTTTGAAAACCTACTTCATTATCCACAACTCCACCTATCTTAATATCATCTGCATACTTACTCATCTAATTTACCACCCCATCATCCAGATCATTAATGTATATGACAAACAACATTGGACCCAGTACAGATCCCTGAGGCACATCACTAGTCACCGGCCTCCAATCTGACACACAGTTATCCACCACTACTCTCTGGCGTCTCCCATCCAGCCACTGTTGAATCCATTTTACTACTTCAGTATTAATACCTAACGATTGAACCTTCCTAACTAACCTGCCGTGTGGAAACTTGTCAAAGGCCTTACTGAAGTCCATATAGACAACATCCACCACTTTACCCTTGTCAACTTTCCTAGTAACCTCTTCAAGAAATTCAGTAAGATTTGTCAAACATGACCTTCCATGCACAAATCCACGTTGACTGTTCCTAATCATCATAGTTAACATAACTTCCCTACCTGTTTCCCTTACCTTACACAATTCGATATTATTCTCCTTAGTGAATACCAAAGAAAAGAAATTGTTCAGAATCTTCCCCATCTCTTTTGGCTCCGCACATAGCCGTCCACTCTGATTCCCTAAGGGACCAATTTTATCCCTCACTATCCTTTTGCTATTTATATAACTGTAGAAACCCTTGGGATTCATTTTCACCTCACTTGCCAAAGCAACCTCATATCTTCTTTTAGCTTTTCTAATTTCTTTCTTAAGATTCTTTTTACATTCTTTATATTCCTCGAGCACCTCATTTACTCCATGCTGTCTATATTTGTTGTAGATAACTCTCTTTTATCGAACCAAGTTTCCAATATCCCTTGAAAACCATGGCTCTCTCAAACTTTTAACTTTTCCTTTCAACCTAACAGGAACATAAAGATTCTGTACCCTCAAATTTTCACCTTTAAATGACCTCCATTTCTCTATTACATTCTTCCCATAAAACAAATTGTCCCAATCCACTCCTTCTAAATCCTTTTGCATCTCCTCAAAGTTAGCCTTTCTCCAGTCAAAAATCTCAACCCTGGTCCATAATTATATTGAAACTAATAGCATTGTGATCACTGGACCCGAAGCGCTCCCCAACACAAACCTCCGTCACCTGACCTATCTCATTCCCTAACAAGAGATCCAACACTGCCCCTTCTCTAGTTGATACCTCTATGTATTGCTGCAAAAAACTACCTTGCATACATTTGACAAACTCCAAACCATCCAGCCCTTTTACAGAATGGGCTTCCCAGTCTATGTGTGGAAAATTAAAATCTCCCACAATCACATCCTTGTGATTACTACAAATATCTGCTATCTCCTTACAAATTTGCTCCTCCAATTCTCACTCCCCATTTGGTGGTCTATAATACACCCCCATAAGTGTTACTACACCTTTCCCATTCCTCAATTCCACCCAAATAGCCTCCCTAGTCCAGCCCTCTAATCTATCCTGCCAGAGCACCACTGTAATATTTTCTCTGACAAGCAATGCAACACCTCCCCCTCTTGTCCCTCTGATTCTATCACACATGAAGCAATTAAATCCAGGAATATTTAGTTGCCAATCACACCCCTCCTGTAACCATGTTTCACTAATAGCTACCACATCATATTTCCAGGTATCAGTCCATGGTCTAAGCTCATCCACCTTTCTTGTAATGCTCCTACCATTAAAATAAATGCATTTAAGAAATTTTTCACCTCTTACTCTCTGTTTATCACTAACGGTGCAAACAACTTTACTATCTTCTTTTTCTTCCTTCTCCCCTACATCTCTTCCTACACTCTGGTTCCCCTCCCCCCTCGTATCTAGTTTAAATCCACAGGAGCCTCTCTAGCAAACCTACCTGCAAGAATATTTGTCCCCCTCCAGTTTAGATGTAAACCGTCCTGTCGGGACAGGTCCCACTTTCCCTGGAAAACTGCCCAATTATCTATAAATCTGAAGCCCTCCCTCCTGCAGCATGACTTCAGCCACATGTTGATCTGCGCTATCTTTCTATTTCTAAACCCGCCTGCACGTGGCACAGGTAGCAGTCCTGAGGTTGCTGTCCTGGAGGTCCTGTCCTTTAACTTGACGCCTAACTCCCTAAACTCATCTTTCAGGACCTCCTCACTCTTCCTACCCACGTCATTGGTCCCTACATGGACCACAACATCCGGCTGCTCACCCTCCCTCTTGAGAATACCGAGAACTCGATCCGAGATATCGCAGACCCTGGCACCAGGGAGGCAACAGACCATCCGGGATTCTTGATCTCTTCCACAGACCCTCTTATCTATCCCCCTAACTATCGAATCCCCTATCACTACTGCTCTCCTCTTTTCCCTTCTGAGCTGAGGGTCCCGTCTCGGTGCCAGAGACGCAACAACTGTAACTTGTCCCTGGTAGGTTGTCCCCATCAACAGCATCCAAAATGATATACTTATTATTGATGGGAACGGCCACAGGGGTGCTCTGCTCATTCTGTCTATTCCCCTTCCCTGTCCTGACAGTCACCCAGCTACCTGTCTCCTGACTCTTAGGGGTGACTATCTCCCTGTAGCTCCTGTTTATTTCTGCCTCTGCCTCCCGAATGATCCAAAGTTCATCCAGCTCCAGCTCCAATTCCCTAACTCAGTTTGTCAGGAGCTGCAGCTGGATGCATCTTTTATAGGTGTAGTCATCAGGGACGATTGTGCTCGCCCAGACTTCCCACATACTTCAAATGGAGCACTCAACTGCCGTAACTGCTGCCTCCATTACCTATTCTGAAGGTAATTAGATTTATTAAAGGAACTTACCCGGCCTTACCTCACTTGGAGTGAAGCTCTTCCTCAGCCTCTGCTCACCGAAGCCTCAGGAGCCAAAGCCTTCCTATTCTGACTCCTTCTACTCCAAGGCTCGCCACAACATCGCCTGCTCCGTTAATCTGCTCTCTTTTAAACACTCCCACTGCCTCGCGGTCCAACTTACACACGCTTGTGCAGCCATGCCCCGTTCATCTGCAAACTCTGCCACAAAGCCATCAATTGCATTATCCAAATCATTGACAAACAATATGAAAAGTAGCGGTCCCGATACTGACCCTTGAAGAACACCACTCATCACTGGCAGCCAACCAGGTAGGGCCCCCTTTATAAGGTCGCACTCGCTGGCTCCTGCCTGTCAGCCACTCCTCCACCCATGCCAGTATCTTTCCTGTAACACCATAGGATTTTATCCTGTTAAGCAGCCTCATGTGTGGCACCTTAACAAGTGCCTTTTGAAAAGCCAAGTAAATGATATCCACTGCCTCTCCCTTGTTAACCTTCTTGTTACTTCCTCAAAGGACTCTAACAGGTTTGTCAGGCAAGATTTCCCTTTGTAGAAACTTTGACTTATTTTATCATTAGTCTCCAAGTACCCCAAAACCTCATCTTTTATAATGGACTCCGACACTGAGGTTAGGCTAACTGGCCTATAATTTCCTTTCTCTGCCTTCCTCCCTTCTTAAAGAGTGGAGTGACATTTGCAATTTTCCAGTCCTCCGGAACCATGCCGGAATCAAGTGATTCTTGAAAGATCATAACCAATGCATCTGCTATCTTTTCAGCAATCTCTTTCAAAATTCTGGGATGTAGTCCATCTGGTCCAGGTGAATTATCCACCTTAAGACCTCTCAGTTTGCCTTGCACTTTTTCCTTTGTAATAGCAATGGCACTCACTCCTGCTCCCTGACACTCACAGACATCTGGCACACTGCTAGTGTCTTCCACATTGAAGACTGGTGCAGACTCAATGGGCCAAATGGCCTAATTCTGCTTCTATATCTTAGGGTCTAAGCATTAAGCGAATGCAACTTAAACAGAATCCAAACATCTTGCTAATTGAGAGGGAGGGCTGTTTTAACATCATAATAAGACACTGGTGGGGTACAACAAACAGCTTTCAAACAGACCACAGGCCTGAGCAGTAGTCAGAACCACAGAAACAGGCCTCTTGTCCCATGTCATCCATGATGACCAAGATTCCCATCTGAACTGGTCACGTTTTCCCAAATTTGGCCCATATCACTCTATGTAGTTCATTCTATGTACCTGTCCAAGTGTCTTATTCAGACATCCCACCCTGCAAAAACTCATTTCAGGGAGGTAGCACCATCAATTTGCAGGAGACTCCCGGGAGAGGTGGGATGTCTGCAATAGAGTAGCTCCTTAGCAGCCAGCCAGCTAGTTTAAATAACATTAGCTCTGCTAATGAACAAATGACACCTGTTAAACTCACCTCAACATGTCTTTTACAGTCTTAACCCACCATGGGCAATAGAAAAGTCACTGTTGCAAACAGTGCAGCGAGCAACACTATCATTATTTTTGACCCCTGTTAGGCAGGGGTACACTTTAGGGTAGTCTGGGGGGATGTACGTTTTATATTTTCTTTTTTTTTGGAACACTCTGCCATGGCGCGCTCTCTCTCTCTCTCTCTCTCTCTCGTGGTCACTCTCGCTTGCTTTCTCTCGCTCGCTCTCAAAACATTGATTTCTGTGATATTGTATATAATTTGCGGGCATCAGGGAGCCACAATTAATATGCAGGAGACTCCCAGAACTTCCGGGAGAGGTGGGATGTCTGCTTATAAATGTTGTTAATGTACATGCTTCAACCATTTCCTCTGGCAGCTTATTCAATAGACAGACCACCCTCTAGATGAAAAAGTTGCCCCTCAGGTTCCTATTAAACCTTTGCCCTTTCACCTTCAAACTATGCCCTCTGGTGTTTGATTTCCCAGCTCTGGGGAAAAAAGGCCGTGCATTCAACCTGTAAAGGCCCCTCGTGATTTTATATACACCTCCATAAGTTCACTCCATATTCTCCTATGCTCAAAATAATAAAGTCTCAACACGTTCAACCCCTCTCTTTAACTCAGTTCCTCAAGTCCCGACCCAGGTCTTGGGGTTAGGATGGGAAGCAGGCACCATTCTCTAACATTAAAAGCACTTAAAGATAAAGGCCAAGAGTGATTTAGTCAGGGTAGAAGTCTCACAAGCCTTCCTAAAGAGAGGAAAGGCTTCTGCTCTGTGCGGGAACTTCAGGACACTCCACGTGTGCGAGGAGCTAACATGTCAGAGGTTCTTTAGAACACTTGAACCGATTCTGGACTTTTCTGGGGAAGCTGGGGTCCTGGTGTACATGGTGTTTCTGGATTCGTATGTTAGAGAGTTCAGGCATCTGAAAGAGCATGCTGAGGTAGGAAGTACAGGAACATTCTAGGTATGTATCCCCAAAGCAGTGAAAGATGAATGGGGAACATGCAGTTTTTAGAATATTCAAACCCGCAGGCCAGAACTGTTCAAGATGACAGGAATGGGACAGAGTTGTAGTGAGATGGTTCACTAGTGTGGTTGGAAAAGGTTTAAACTAAAGTGATAGATTTGTTGTCACAGGCACATTACAACAGAAAAAAAGAACCAGGTCACAAAATATTTGGGGTGTGCAGGCCCGAGGCCTGTGACCAGTAGTGCACCACTGGGATCAGCACTAGGCTCTCTGCTGCTTTCATCCATATCAAAACTCTGGATGGCAGTGTTAACATAGTTGACACTACGTTGACATAGATGACACCAAGGCTGGTGGTGTAGTGGGCAGTGCAGAGGATTAACTAAATTTAAAGGGATATCTAGACCAATGAGGAAGTGGGCCAAGAAATGGCAGATAGAATTTAACTCAGATAAATCTGAGGTGTTGCATCAGGGCAGGATTGACACAGCAAATGGTTAGACCCCACTTGGAGTACTGTGCTCAGTTCTGGTCACCTCACTACAGGAAGGACATGGAAACCACAGAAAGGGTGCAGAGGAGATTTACAAGAATATTCCCTGATTGGGGAGCATGCCTTATGTGAATAGGTTGAGTGAACTTGCCCTTTTCTCCTTGGAGCAAAGGAGGATGAGGGGTGACCTGATAGAGGTGTACAAGATGATGACAGGCATTGATCGTGTGGATAGTCAGAGGCTTTTTCCCAGGGTCGAAATGGCTGGCACGAGAGGGCATAGTTTTAAGGTGCTTGGAAGTAGGTACAGAGGAGATGTCAGGGGGAAGTTTTTTATGCAGAGAGTGGTGAGTGTGTGGAGTGGGCTGCCGGTGACGGTGGTGGAGGCGGATACGATAGGGTCTTTTAAGAGACTCCTGGATGGCTACATGGAGCTTAGAAAAATAGAGGGCAATGGGTAAGCCTATGTAGTTCTAAGGTAAGGACATGTTTGGCACAGCATTGTGGGCTGAAGGGCCTGTATTGTGCTGTAGGTTTTCTATGTTTCTATGACCCTGGAAACTGTAGGACAGAGAGACATAGGGTTGCCAGTACATAGTTCTCTTAAAGAGGAGATACTGGTAGGCAGCTGGTGAAGAAGTGTTTGCCTTCATCAGACAGGGAATTGAGTACAGGAGGTGAGATGTCATGTTACAGATGTACAAGCTGTTAGTGACACCACACTTGGAGTTTTGTGTGCAGTTCTGTCAAAACAAATGCCTGTATCATCACTCTCCATTAGGGCTGCCTGTATTGTCACTCCCCACCTGGACTGCCTGTAAAGTCACTCTGCATCAGGGCTGTCTGAGACGTCATGCTCCATCACAACCAGATGCCTGTAGTGCCACTCTCCATTAGGGCTGCAGGTAAATTCACTCTCCTTCAGGACTGCCTCTAACGCCACTCTCTATCTGCACATCTGTAACATCACTCCAGCAGGGCTGCCGGTAACATCACTCCCCATCGTGACGACACAGGACTGTTGTAACATCACTCTCCATCAGGATTTCCTGCAATGGCACTGTCTATCAGGACTGCTTGTAACGTCACTCTCCAACACAGCTGCCTGTAACATCATACCCCATCACAGTAGCATCACTTTCCATCAGAGAAGACTACTGTCACAACCACGGATTCGGCAGCGCATCAGATACAACAATTTTGCTTGTGAGTATGCACGTGTCAGCTAATTATTATTTCATTGTGATAGTATTTAACTCCATTCATTCCGTTGTAGTGCTTGTTGAGACTTGGACACAGCAACAGTGAGTTTGACGTCGATGGTGGGTAAATTGATGGAAAGTATTCTTAGAGATGGTGTATACAATTATCTAGATAGACAGGGTCTGATTAGGAACAGTCAACACGGATTTGTGCGTGGAAGGTCATGTTTGACAAATATTATTGAATTTTTTGATGAGGTTACTAGGAAAGTTGACGAGGATAAAGCGGTGGATGTTGTCTATATGGATTTCAGTAAGGCCTTTGACAAGGTTCCACACGTAAGGTTAGTTAGGAAGGTTCAATCGTTAGGTATTAATATTGAAGTAGTAAAATGGATTCAGCAGTGGCTGGATGGGAGACGCCGGAGAGTGGTGGTGGATAACTGTGTGTGAGATTGGAGGACGGTGTCTAGTGGTGTGCCTCAGGGATCTGTACTGGGTCCAATGTTGTTTGTCATATACATTAATGATCTGGATGATGGGGTGGTAAATTGGATGAATAAGTGTGCAGATGATACTAAGATAGGTGGAGTTGTGGATAATGAAGTAGGTTTTCAAAGCTTGCAGAGAGATTTAGGCCAGTTAGAAGAGTGGGCTGAAAGATGGCAGATGGTGTTTAATGCTGATAAATGTGAGTTGCTACATTTTGGTAGGACTAATCAAAATAGGACATACATGGTAAATGGTAGGGCATTGAAGAATGCAGTAGAACAGAGGGATCTAGGAATAATGGTGCATAGTTCCCTGAAGGTGGAATCTCATGTGGATAGGGTGGTGAAGAAAGCTTTTGGTTTGCTGGCCTTTTTAAATCAGAGCATTGAGTATAGGAGGTGCGATGTAATGTTGAAATTGGACAAGGCACGGTGAGGCCAAATTTGGAGTATTGTGTACAGTTCTGGTCACTGAATTATAGGAAAGATGTCAACAAAATAGAGAGAGTACAGAGAAGATTTACTAGAATGTTACCTGGATTTCAGCACCTGAGTTACAGAGAAAGGTTGAACAAGTTGGGTCTTTATTCTTTGGAGTGTAGAAGGTTGAGGGGGGACTTGATAGAGGTATTTAAAATTATGAGGGGGATAGATAGAGTTGACGTGGATAGGCTTTTTCTATTGAGAGTGGGGGAGATTCAAACAAGAGGACATGAGTTGAGAGTTAAAGGGCAAAATTTTAGGGGTAACATGAGGGGGAACTTCTTTACTCAGAGAGTGGTAGTTGTGTGGAACGAGCTTCCAGCAGAAGTGGTTGAGTCAGGTTCGATGTTGTCATTTAAAGATAAATTGGATAGATATATAGAAAGGAAGGGAATGGAGGGTTATGGGCTGAGTACAGGTCGGTGGGACTAGGTGAGAGTAAGCGTTCGGCACGGACTAGAAGGGCCAAGATGGCCTGTTTCCGTGCTGTAATTGCTGTGTGGTTATATGGTTATAACACCTCACTGCCTGTTTGCACTCTGCCTTGACTGAGAAATTGGACTGTCGAGTCAACTGACTCCGAAGACTAGCGGTATTCGTTTTATATTTAGTTGTTCTTTTCAGCCGCAGTGTAGGCTTCGTTTTCCATTTGAGAGTTTTAGTTAGCAGCCCTATTTGGCCTAGTGTTTATTGTTTTCTTTTCCCTTTAACACTGTTCGCATTAAAGTCTGTGAACTATCGACCTGCTTCAGTGTCTCTCACTCTGCACATGGGCCATATCCGAACCTGGTGACAACTGTAATGTCACTCCCCATCAGGGCTGCCTATAACACCACTCCAAATCAAGACAGCCTGTAACGTCACTCTCCATCAGAACTGTCTGCGATGTCATCCTCCATCACAACTAGATGCCTGTAGCACTACTCCCCATCGGGAAAGCCTGTAACGTCACTCCCCATCAGGTCAGTCTGTAACGTCACTCTCCGTCAGGTCAGTCTGTAATGTCACTCTCCGTCAGGTCAGTCTGTAACGTCACTCTCCATTGGGACAGTCTGTAACGTCACTGTCCATCAGGATCCGTCAGTAGCCTTGTCCATCACAACTCTATTCATGTAACGTCCCTCTCCATCACCACTAGATGTTTGTAACTTCATTCCTTGTCTATCACATCTCTCCCCGTCTGTAACATCTCTCCCCATCTGTAAAGTCAGTGCCCGTCACAACTGACATACCTGTGATGTCTGTAATGTCACCCCCATGAAGTTTGTAACATCACTCCCCCAGTGTCTGTCACATCACTCCCAGTCACAACTTGCTGGAGAATGAGACTCATTAAATCGTTCTAACAATTGAACTGAAAACAGAAGTTGATCTTCAGAAAAGCACCTTATGTTTTCACAAAAAATCAAAGAAAATCTTAAAGTCAGGTCCTAAATTTCATGGTACTTCTGAAAACTCTATCTCCAAACATTAGAAAGTCATTCTTGCAGATTATTCTTGGGAAACACAAAATGTTGGCATACCAGGCATGTGGTAAGAAGTACAACCATTTTTTCAAAGAGCCAGCACCAGCACAATGGGCCGAATGGCCTCCTCTTGTGTGATCATTTGTAAGTGATTCCCTGCAGAATAGAAGACCGCATTAAGATGATAAACATTCAAATCCACCTTCGACACAGAAGGGCTCAGACAGCAATGTGCTTGTGCCTGGGCTTCAGGAGTGGTCAGTTCATCGAGAATGACGTAGAATTTGAAAGGATTCTTGTGTCCGAGCCACGTCTTAGGGCAGGGTTGCACACCGTATAATTAAACAAAAGCCTGCTGAATAGACGACAAAACTGTAGCTCTTTGCCTGCCCAAACATTTCCACTGTGTGCTCTGCAACAACCCGAGACATAAACGGACACGGTGGTATGTCAGATGATTTCAGTGTGAAAGTGAATCCTGTCTGTAAGTGTGCCCTCGTCAGTGGGTAGAATGCCTACGGTAAACGTGCTGGGACAGGGAGTGAGGAGAGAGTGAGTTCTCTGCTCAGGGAGGGATGGCTGATCTGTGCACACCCCACGAGGACAGGTCTGGGGAGACGAGAGGGAAAGCTGGAATGATGGCTGTTGGGGAGCCATCGGCCATTAACGTTCTCAAACATTGCTTTAATATCTTTCATGTGGAATTCACAGAGCTCAATCACATGGCAAGTCGGGTATGTCAGCGGTTTGATCCCAATTCCTGACTCATTCCCAACATCTTTTCAAGTTATGGGAATAAAGTACACGGCTGCATGGGTGCTTAGCACCCAATGCAGTCCAGCGGAAGGATCACAACCCGGAACACCAACTGTCATTTTCCGCCACAGATGCTGCCTGACCACCTGAGACCCTAGGCTGTTCCTCCTTTAGTGTTGTCAGCGCTCGGGAAGTTCACAGATCTCTTGTTATCTATAAGAAAAATGCATGTGGTACGGCCCTGTCGTGGGCCACTGACCTTCCTGTAAAACCAGAACTGCCCACCAGTGTCCAGGAGAGCTGGTCTCCCCAGGACGAACTGCACAAGGGCACCCGGTCTCTCCCAAGCCCGGTGGCACGTGAGCGAGCAGCACTGTGGGGAGAGTGTATCAACTAAGGGAGCACAGCAGAAAGATTTGTCAGGTCTGCTCTCGTCTGACCTCAGGGGTTAAATAATATCGACACGGAACTGGGCCCCAGACAGAATTGGTGCTGAGGTCCCTGCCTCTCTCTGTTGTTACTTTTCATTGCTCTGGACCAACATGGACCAGGAAGGGCTTCAACAATCACCGAATAAACATCGAGTCACTCACCTCTGGACATGGTGGCTATTGTTTGTCAAAGTGAAACCAGCATTCCCTGTACCATGATTAAGGAAGCAGACACACTTGGGAAAAGCAGCAGTCCAGCTGTTGTTTTAAAGAGCTTTCCGGAAGAAATTATGTGATCTTCCTTGTCTGAGCTCTTGCTGAGTCATAATCACTTCTTCCACCCCGCTGCTGTCATCTCAGTCCAGAGATCGGTGAGCAAACCTGTCCATCCACTCCCTCCAAATCTGGTATGTGATTCTACAAAAAGATTAAAATTAGAACATGTGTATGTAGACAAATCTGATAAAAATTCAATTCACATCTGAACTGGATTGAGGGAGGTTTAATGAAATAAGAATATGATTGAAAAGTTATAAAAGCTGCAGAAATGGTCATGAGTTTTGGAAACACTCTTTGCTCTGCTTCACCCTGTCACTATGACAATGGTGGAGAGTTTCTCCAGTTGAACAACACTCACTGCTTCCAGCAGCATTCTCCCTTATCCTCTGAAAGACCAGCAGCAACACGATTTGCCAACTGTTCAAAATGAATCTGTGAAAATTATCAGCTGTTAACTCATAAAAATGTATTAGAACCCAATGTTTTTAATATAAGCAGAATTGATTCATTAAAGACTTGATAAGGGATTCCTTTGAAGCCAATGATAAGAGGTTGTGTACTCTGCACATGTTTAGACTTGGTTAAAGATTTCTGCAATATTTTAGGGGAATTATTTTTTTCCAATTAGACCCAAAGTCTTTTTCTTTGCCTGTTCTCCAACTTCTTCTGGTGCTCCCCTCCCCCTTTTCCTTCTCCCGGGGCCTCCTGTCCCCTGATCCTCTCATATCCCCTTTGCCAATCACCTGTCCAGCTCTTGGCTCCATCCCTCCCCCTCCTGTCTTCTCCTGTCATTTCGGATCTCCCCCTCCCCCTCCCACTTTCAAATCTCTTACTAGCTCTTCCTTCAGTTAGTCCTGACGAAGGGTCTCAGCCTGAAACATCGACTGTACCACTTCCTAGAGATGCTGTCTGGCCTGCTGCATTCACCAGCATTTTGTGTGTGTTACTTGAATTTCCAGCATCTGCAGATTTCCTCGTGTTTGCGTCTTTTTCCTGAAACGTTTCCCTGAATTTTAACTGCCAGGGTACAACTGCTTGTAATGGATGAACCAACAAAAGAAATGTAGGTTTCTGAGGAATTACAGAAGATAATTACTATAACGTCATAATGCATCACAGAATCAGCGAGTCATAGCGCTGTGCAGTGCTGAAGACCATAGGACCATAAGACAAAGGAGCAGAAGTCGGCCATTCGGCCCATCGAGTCTGCTCTGCCATCTTATCATGAGCTGATCCATTCTCCAATTTAGTCCCACTCCCAGACACTTCAGCCCATCTCTTCCATGCTGTCCAAACAATATTCCCATTGCTACCCCCATCCTGCCGGACAATATTCCCATTGCTACCCCCATCCTGCCGGACAATATTCCCATTGCTTCCCCCCATCCTGCCGGACAATATTCCCATTGCTTACCCCCATCCTGCCGGACAATATTCCCATTGCTTACCCCCATCCTGCCAAACACCTCTCGATCATTGTATTATACTCACCTTTAACATTTCTTCTGCCAGCTCGTTGCACAAACCCACCACCCTCTGTGTGGAAAAACTTGTCCCTTAGCCCATTTAAAACTTTCCTGTCTTCTGCCTCCTTTTCTTCTTAAAGAGTGGAGTGACATTTGCTATTTTCCAGTCCTCTGGAACCATTCCAAAACCTAGTGATTCTTGAAAAATCATTCCTAATGCCCCTCAGTCTTTTCAGCCACCTCTTTCAGAACCCTGGGGTGTAGTCCATCTGGTCCAGGTGACCTATCTCCTCCAGACTTTCAGTTTTCCAAGCACCTCCTCCCTAGTAATAGCAACTACATTATTTCCCCACCAACACTCTCAAATTTCTGGTAGTCTGCGAGTCTCTTACACAGTGAAGAATGATGTAAAATACTTACTAACTTTGTTCACTATTTCTTTCTCTCCCATTACCACCTCTCCAATGTCATTTTCCAGCACTCTGATATCCACTCTCGCCTCTCTTTTATTCATTATTTGAAATTAACTTTTGGAATTCTCTTTGTTATTATCAACAAGCTTAACTTTCATATTTCATCTTCCCTCTCCTTACAGCTTTTTTTTTACATTTCTTCTACAAATTCCCTCTCTTGAAATCCAGCAGCAAAATATGATTTTCCCAATCTTCCTGCATATTGAAATCCCCCTTGACTATCATAACATTGCCCTTGTTACATGCCTTTTGTATTTCCCATTGTAATTTTTATCTCACATCCTGGCTGCTGCTCGGAGGCCTGTATGTAACTCCCATCACAGTCTTTTTACCTTTACAGTTTCTTAATTCTAACCACAAGGATCCTAAATCCTCTGACCCTCTGTCACCTTTCTCAGGATCTGATTTCACTTTTTACCATCCGAGGCACCCCATCCGCTCTGCCTACCTGCCTGTCCTTTTGATACAATGTGTATCCTTGGACATTAAGCTCCCAGCTATGATCTTCTTTCAGCCACATTTCAGAGATGCCCACAACTTTGTACCTGCCAATCTTTAATTGTGCTACAAGATCATAGTCATAGTCATACTTTATTGATCCCGAGGGAATTTGGTTTTCGTTACAGTTGCACCATAAATAATAAATAGTAATAAAACCATAAATAATTAAATAGTAATATGTAAATTATGCCAGGAAATTATGAAATAAGTCCAGGACCAGCCTATTGGCTCAGGGTGTCTGCCCCTCCAAGGGAGGAGTTGTAAAGTTTGATGGCCACAGGCAGGAATGACTTCCTATGACGCTCTGTGCTGCATCTCAGTGGAATGAGTCTCTGGCTGAATGTACTCCTGTGCCCAACCAGTACATTATGTAGTGGATGAGAGACATTGTCCAAGATGGTATGCAACTTGGACAGCATCCTCTTTTCAGACACCACCAGGAGAGAGATATGAAATATATCTTATTTCATGTCCTGTGTGTATTCAAATATCACACCTTCAGTGTTGTATTCATCACTCTTTTCAATGTTGTCTCCATGTTCCTGAAAGTTAAATTCTTATCCCTTTCTTGACTTTTTGTCTTATTTTTTATGCTGGAGACTTCAGTTCCCTCTCCTGCACTCTCCTTCCATTTGACTTTACCCTGACTTTTCCAAATTGTTGAACCCACAGCCCTACTGTTTAGTTTAAGACCCTACCCACAGCCTTAAATATGGTTCTGTTCCCAGTATGGTTCAGGTGAAGCCCGTCCCATTGGAACAGCCTCCTCCTTCACCTGTAACCTCTATACTAATAGTATTAGTAGAGATAATAGTGGCATTAATGTCCCATAAATTCAATTCCATTGCTCCCACGCCAATCTTTGAGCAATGCCACTAATCTCTAATCTTATTAACCCTTTGCCAATTTGCACTTGGCTTTGCCAATGATCCAGAGATTATTACCTTTTGACACACACAAAATGCTGGAGGAACTCAGCAGGCCAGGCAGCATCTATATGGCCACACTCAGGTTGGAGGAGAACACCGTATATTCCACCTGGGTAGCCTCCAACATCCATGAACATTGATTTCTCAAACTTCTGGTAATGCCCCCCACCCCCAGTCTCTTATCTATTCCCCATTCCCATTTCCCTCACTCACCTTATCTCCTTGCCCGCCCATCGCCTCCCTCTGGTGTCCCTCCCCCTTTCCTTTCTCCCATGGCCTTCTGTCCTCTCCTGTCAGATTCCCCCTTCTCCAGCCCTGTATCCCTTTCACTAATCGACTTCCCAGCTCTTTACTTCAGCCCTCCTCCCCTTGTGTTTCTCCCCCCCCCCACCCCCACCCTTTTACTCTGACTCCGCATCTTTCTTCCTCCGGTCCTGCGGAAGGGTCTCGGCCCGAGATGTTGATTGCATTCTTTTCCATAGATGCTGCCGTCCAGCATTTTACCCGGATTTTCAGCACCTGCGGATCTTGGTTCTGCATTTTAATTCAGCATCGAGCTGCTCAAATTCCCTCAGCAGAGCCTCTTTTCTTCTTTTTTTCCTGCATCATTGGTACCCCATATGGACCACGACAACTGGATCTTTCCCCTCTCGCTCCAAATGTTTCAGCAAGTCCAAGTTCAAGTCAAGTTCAGTTTATTGTCATTCACATACACGTGTGCACCACCAACCAAACAGAAGAACATTCCTCCAAACCGAGGTCCACAGCACACAGATACATAGCACAGAAAGTGATGTTATCACAAGTAAACCAGAAAATAGTAAGGTGCATTTATGACACGTTAAAAAGTAAACAGTATGAGCTACAGGAAGGTGGTGTCCATCATGAAGGACCTCCAGCACCCAGGGCAAGCCCCTTTCTCACTGTTACCATCGGGTAGGAGGTACAGGAGCCTGAAGACACACACTCAACGATTCAGGAACAGCTTCTTCCCCTCCGCCATCCGATGCCTGAATGGACTTTGAACCCGTGAACATTACTTCTTTTTATTTCTGTTTTTACATTACTTATTTTAAGTTAACTATTAACTTAATAAATATTTGGCATCAGTCTTCACTGCGAAACACAGCAGTAGTATGGTGCAAGTTTCATGTGTCGGAGGTCATGCAGTGTGTGAATTTACCGTAATGAGAGAGAAGGTGCTTGGGAAACTGAAAGGTCTGAGGGTAGATAGGTCACCTGGACCAGATGGTCTACACCCCAGGGTTCTGCAAGAGGTGGCTGAAGAGATTGTGGAGGCATTAGCAATGATCTTTCAAGAATCACTAGATTCTGGAATGGTTCCAGAAGACTGGAAAATTGCAAATGTCACTCCACTCTTCAAGAAGGGAGAAAGGCAAAATAAGGGAAACTATAGGCCCGTTAGTCTGACCTCAGTGGTTAGGAAGATGTCGGAGTTGATTATTAAGGATGCGATCACAGGGTACTTGGAGGCACTTGATAAAATAGGCGAGTCAGCATGGTTTCCTCAAGGGAAAATCTTGCCTGCGAACTCTATTGGAATTCTTTGAAGAAATAACAAGCAGGATGGATAAAATTGAATTGAATTTACTTTATTTCTTACATAGGACATAGAATAGTACAGCACAGTACAGGCCCTTCAGCCCACAATGTTGTGCCAACCCTTAAACCATTAATAAACGTGATTCTGATTTTCATGTCAGTGATAATGAACTAGGTTCTGATATCAGTGATAAAAAACCTGATTCTGACATTGATAATAAACGTGATTCTGATTCTGATGTCGCTGATAATAAAGCAGAATCTGATGTCAGTGATTATAAACATGATTCTATCGTCACCGATAATTACTGGATTCTGATGAACATAGAACATAGAATAGTACAGCACAGTACAGGCCCTTCGGCCCACAATGTTGTGCCGACCCTCAAACCCTGCCTCCCATATAACCCCCCACCTTAAATTCCTCCATATACCTGTCTAGTAGTCTTTTAAACTTCACTAGTGTATCTGCCTCCACCACTGACTCAGGCAGTGCATTCCACGCACCAACCACTCTCTGAGTAAAAAACCTTCCTCTAATATTCCCCTTGAACATCCCACCCCTTACCTTAAAGCCATGTCCTCTTGTATTGAGCAGTGGTGCCCTGGGGAAGAGGCACTGGCTATCCACTCTATCTATTCCTCTTAGTATTTTGTACACCTCTATCATGTCTCCTCTCATCCTCCTTCTCTCCAAAGAGTAAAGCCCTAGCTCCCTTAATCTCTGATCATAATGCATATTCTCTAAACCAGGCAGCATCCTGGTAAATCTCCTCTGTACCCTTTCCAATGCTTCCACATCCTTCCAATAATGAGGCGACCAGAACTGGACACAGTACTCCAATTGTGGCCTAACCAGAGTTTTATAGAGCTGCATCATTACATCGCGACTCTTAAACTCTATCCCTCGAATTATGAAAGCTAATACCCCATAAGCTTTCTTAACTACCTTATCTACCTATGAGGCAACTTTCAGGGATCTGTGGACATGTACCCCCAGATCCCTCTGCTCCTCCACTCTACCAAGTATCCTGCAATTTACTTTGTACTCTGCCTTGGAGTTTGTTCTTCCAAACTGTACCACTTCACACTTCTTCAGGTTGAACTCCATCTGCCACTTCTCAGCCCACTTCTGCATCCTATCAATGTCTCTCTGCAATCTATGACAATCCTCTACACTATCTACAACACCACCAATCTTTGTGTGGTCTATAAACTTGCCAACCCACCCTTCTACCCCCACATCCAGGTCGTTAATAAAAATCACTAAAAGTAAAGGTCCCAGAACCAATCCTTGCGGGACACCACTAGTCACAACCCTCCAATCCAAATGTACTCCCTCCACCATGACCCTCTGCCAATTCTGAATCCACCTGGCCAAACTTCCCTGGATCCTATGCCTTCTGACTTTCTGAATAAGCCTACCGTGTGGAACCTTGACAAATGCCTTACTAAAATCCATATAGATCACATCCACTGAACTACCCTCATCTATATGCCTGGTCACATCCTCAAAGAACTCTATCAGGCTTGTTAGACACGATCTACCCTTCACAAAGCCATGCAGACTGTCCCTGATCAGACCATGATTCTCTAAATGCCCATAGATCCTATCTCTAAAAATCTTTTCCAACAGCTTTCCCACCACAGACGTAAAGCTCACTGGTCTATAATTACCCGGACTATACCTGCTACCTTTTTCGAACAAAGGGACAACATTCGCCTCCCTCCAAACCTCTGGTACCTTTTTCGAACAAAGGGACAACATTCGCCTCCCTCCAAACCTCTGGTACCATTCCCGTGGACAATGAGGACATAAAGATCCTAGCCAGAGGCTCAGCAATCTCTTCTCTCGCCTCGTGGAGCAGCCTGGGGAATATTCCGTCAGGCCCCGGAGACTTATCCATCCTAATGTATTTTAACACCTCCTCTCCCATAATATCAACGTGCTCCAGAACATCAACCTCACTCATATCGTCCTTACCATCAAGTTCCCTCTCATTGGTGAATACCGAAGAGAAGTATTCATTGAGGACCTTGCTCACTTCCACGGCCTCCAGGCACATCTTCACACCTTTATCTCTAATCGGTCCTACCTTAACTCCTGTCATCCTTTTGTTCTTTACGTAATTGAAGAATGCCTTGGGGCTTTCCTTTACCCTACTCACCAAGGCCTTCTCATGCTCCCTTCTTGCTCTTCTCAGCCCCTTCTTAAGCTCCTTTCTTGCTTCCCTATATTCCTCAATAGACCCATCTGATCCTTGCTTCCTAAACCTCATGTATGCTGCCTTCTTCCACCTGACTAGATTTTCCACCTCACTTGTCACCCACGGTTCCTTCACCCTACCATTCTTTATCTTCCTCACTGGGACAAATTTATCCCTAATATCCTGCAAGAGATCCCTAAACATCGACCACATGTCTATAGTACATTTCCCTGCAAAAACATCATCCCAATTCACACCCGCAAGTTCTAGCCTTATAGCCTCATAATTTGCCTTTCCCCAATTAAAAATTTTCCTGTCCTCTCTGATTCTATCCTTTTCCATAATAATGCTAAAGGCCAGGGAGTGGTGGTCACTGTCCCCCAGATGCTCAGCCACTGAGAGATCTGTGATCTGACCCGGTTCATTACCTAGTACTAGATCTAGTATGGCATTCTCCCTGGTCGGCCTGTCCACATACTGTGACAGGAATCCGTCCTGGACACACTTAACAAACTCTGCCCCATCTAAACCCTTGGAACTAATCAGGTGCCAATCAATATTAGGGAAGTTAAAGTCACCCATGATAACAACCCTGTTATTTTTGCACCTTTCCAAAATCTGCCTCCCAGTCTGCTCCTCTGTATCTCTGCTGCTACCAGGAGGCCTATAGAATACTCCCAATAGAGTAACTGCTCCCTTCCTGTTCCTGACTTCCACCCATACTGACTCAAAATTTTTTAGATCCTTCACATACATGAGGAGTAAAAATCTTTACGTTACGTCTCCATCTAAACGTGCAATATGCAATTATAATAATGTATAATAAATAGAACAGTCAGTGTAATATAGAGTACACTCAAGTCAGCATGAGTTAATCAGTCTGATGGCCTGGTGGAAGAAGCTGTCCCGGAGCCTGTTGGTCCTGGCTTTTATGCTGCGGTAACGTTTCCCGGATGGCAGCAGCTGGAATAGATTGTGGGTGGGTTGACTCAGATCTCCAGCGATCCTACGGGCCCTTTTTACACACCTGTCCTTGTAAGTGTCCTGAATCATGTGAAGTTCACAACTACAGATGCGCTGGGCTGTCTGCACCACTCTCTGCAGAGTCCTGCGATTGAGGGAGGTATAGTTTCCATACCAGGCAGTGATGCAGCCAGTCAGGATGCTCTCAGTTGTGCCCCTGTAGAAAGTTTTTAGGATCTGGGGGCTCATACCAAACTTCCTCAACCGTTTGAGATGAAAGAGGTGCTGTTGTGCCTTTTTCATGACACAGCCGGTGTGTACAGACCACGTGAGGTCCTCGGTGATGTGGATGGTGAGGAACTTGAAGCTGTTCACCCTCTCAGCCCCAGATCGATTGATGTCAATGGGGGTTAGCCTGTCTCCATTCCTCCTGTAGTCCACAACCAGCTCCTTTGTTTTTGCGACATTGAGGGAGAGGTTGTTTTCTTGACACCACTGTGTCAGAGAGATGACTTCTTCTCTGTAGGTCACCTCGTTACTGCTTGAGATTAGGCTAATCAATGCAGTGTTATTGGCAAATTTAATTAGCAGATTGGAGCTGTGGGTGGTGATATAGTCATGGGTATACAGAGAGTAAAAGAGGGGATCAGTTGATGTGTACTTGGATTTTCAGAAGGCCTTTGAGGAGGTGCACATATGGGGCTGCTTAACGAGCTACAAGCAACACGAGCAGTGGCTGTTGGCAGGAGGCAAAGAGTGAGAATAAAGACAGCCTTTTCTGGTTGTCCGCCAGTAACCAGTGGCGTTCCACAGGGGTCTGTGTTGAGACCGATTCTTTTTATGCTATATGTCAATGATTTAGGTGATGGAATTGATGGCTTTGTTGAAAAGTTTGCAGGCGATATGTAGATAGGTGGAGGGGCAGGTGGTATTGAGGAAGTGGAGAGGCAACAGAAGGGCTTAGACAGATTAGGAGAATGGGCAAAGAAATGGCAGATGAAATACAGTGTCAGGAAGTGCAGTTTGGTAGAAGAAATGAAAGGATTGACTAAATGGAAAGAAAACACAAAAAAACTGAGGTGCAAATGGAATTGGGCGTCTTTTGTGCAGGATTCCTTCCCAAAAGTTAATTTTCAGGTTGAGTCGGTGGTGAGGAAGGCAAATGCAGCATTCATCTCAAGAGGACTAGAATATAAAAGCAAGGATGTAATGTTGAGACTTTATAAAGCACTGGTGAGGCCTCACTTGGAGTATTGTGAACAGTTTTAGGGCCCATTATCTGAGAAAGGATGTGCTGAAACTGGGGAAGGTTCACGGTAATGATTCCAGGTTTGAGTGGCTTGTCATACAAAGAGTGCTTGATGGTTCTGGGCCTGTATTCACTAAAATTCAGAAGAATGAGGGGTGATCTCATTGAAGACTGTCAAATGGTGAGAGACATTGATAGAGTGGATGTGAACAGGATGTTTTCTTTTGTGGGAGAGCCTAAGACCAGAGGACACAGCCTCAGAATATCGGGGCATCCTTTTAGAATAGAGATGAGGAGGAATTTCTTTAGCCAGAGAGTGGTGAATCTGTGGAATTTGTTGCCACAGGCAGCTGTGGAAACTAAGTCTGTATGTATATTTACAGCAGAGATTGATAGATTCATGATTGGTCAGGAAATAAAGGGATATGGGAAGAAGGCAGGAGTTTGGGGCTGAGAGGAAAATTGGATCAGCCATGATGAAATGGCAGAGGAGACTTGATGGGCCTAATTCTGCTCCTATCTCTTATGGTCTTATGATTTTATATTAAATATAAAAAGAAATTGCTGCAGTTCAGTTTTTTTCCCAATATTTATCATGTATTGCATTGTACTGCAGCCGCAAGTTTATAAATTTCATGACACAGGACGGTGATATTAAACCCGATTCTGATACTGGGTGCTTCAAACGTGATGAGACCTGGGTGGTGCCAGGTAGTTCAGTCATCTCACGGCCTGAGGAGAAAAGCTTTTTCCCATCCTGACTGTTCTTGTCCTAATGCTACGGTGCCTCCTGCCCGATTGTAGAGAGTCAGAGAGATTGTTGGATGGATGCGAGGGATTATTGACAATGCTAAGGGCCCTGCGTGCTCAGTGATCCTGATAAATATCTCTGATGGATGGAAGAGAGACTCCAATGATCCTCTCGATGGTCCCCGCAATCCTTTGTAGAGACTCTTGGCCAGGCGCTTTGCAGTTCCTGTACCAAACGGTGATGCAGCTGGTTACGACACTCCCAATGGTGCTCCTGTAAAAAACGATTAGAATGGGGGGGGGGGGGAGTCCTCAGGAAGTGGAGATGCTGCTGTGCTTTCTTGATTAAAGAGGTAGTCAGATGAGATTTCGTGAACCGGGACACCAGACAGACAACAGAGCCTCAGGACTCTTGATCCTTGCGATTCTCCTGACCATACTGTCCTCAATGACAGCTACATTCCTCTCCTCTCCCCCTCCTGACTGGCTCCCTGAGCCTTGGTGCCACAGTTCCGTTGGTCATCCTTTCTGTAGCCCCCACTCTCGTCCTCACAAGGAACAACAATCTCAGACCTCAAAGGCAGAGGCTCCTCCAGCACTACCACTGGGATCCCCCTGCTTACAACCACACCCTCTTGTCCCTGGTCACAGAATGAACTTGAATCTAATGGGTGTAACTGCCTCCTGAAACACACTCCCCCTCTCTGATGCATTGCAGCATCTGTAGCTCAGATTTCAGGTCATCAGCCTTGACCCTGAGTTCCTCAAGCAACTAACACACTGCAAATGTGGTCACTGAGAAACAATGCCAGCTCTCATAGGATCTGAAACTGCATACCTAATTATTTCAATTAGTTGAAATTCAGTATCTTTTTGGTTAATTACTATAAAAATTCCTTAGCTGCTACTCACCTGTGCCTCCTTGCTGAAGCTTCAAGTAAAAGGCTCACTCCTCATAAACTGGCCCACTCCACAATGGCCAACCCATACTGGCCACTGCCTCTCTGCACCGAGACATCTTGAGCTACAGCTTCAGTTTCCCACTCACACAATGGCCAATCCAAAATGGCCCCACCTCTCCTGGTTCCCCCCTCCTTCTTCTTCTCCCATGGTCCACACTCCTCTCCTATCAGGTTCCTTCCCAGCCCTCTACCTTTTTCACCCATCACCTCCTAGGTTCTTATTTCATCCCCCTCCCCTGCCGACCTGTATTTATCTGTCACCTTCTCCCTTGTCCTCCTTCTTCTCCCCTCACCTTCTTACTCTGGCATCTTCCCCCTCCCTTCCCAGTCCTGATGAAGGGTCTCAGCCTGAAATGACAACTGTTTACTCTACTACAACTGCTGCTTCACCTGATGAGTTATTCCAGCATTTTGTGTGGGTCTCTCTATAAATGCAGCATCTGTAATCTTCCCATCTCTCATATTCCTCAAGAAATATCAAAGACCATGGATAGTGGTCGAAGGAGAAAATAGTCCATTAACAGTAGATTCAACAATTGAGGCACTATGTCAGACATCCCACCCTTCAAAAACTCATTTCAGAGAGGTAGCAGCCCCACCCCCTGCAACCCCATATCCCCACTCCCCCCCACCCCCACGGTCGACCTCCAAGGGTGTATGTAATACCTTGTTTAGTGATTTTGTCTAATCTGTAAACCAAGTTGGGTATATGCAGAAAATGTGACATTAAAATATGTACTTATATTCTATTATCATGTTTATTCTATTACAACTTTAAGCAAGACTACAGGGAGTTTGGCCTCATCACGTAGGACATCAATAGAGTAGCTCCTTAGCAGCCAGCCAGCTAGTTTAAATAACGTTAGCTATGCTAATGAACGAATGACACCTGTTAAACTCACCTCATCATGTCTTTTACATTCTTAACCCACCATGGGCAATAGAAAAGTCACTGTTGCAAACAGTGCAGCGAGCAACACTGTCATTATTTTTGAGGTCGACTGTAAAGCCCGTCCACAGAGAGAACTGATAGGTCTACTTAGCAGGGGTCTGCAATCGTTTTTGCACCGCAGACCGGTTTAATATTGACAATATTCTTGCGGACCGGCCGACCGGGGTCGGCGGTGTTAATCATGTCCGGAATATAGGTGGTAAGTCAATCGCATCATAACATTTTATGTAACGTTTGGATATTAAACACACAGCACATATTTTCCCTGTATGAACATATAAAATCATTGCCACACACCAATACCGCTGAATCAGTGGGAGCCCTGGGCTTCTTTCCCTGCAACAACGCCGTGCCATCGAGGGGTGATGGGAGACAGCGATACTCGAGGGAAGTTCCTAATGTCCAGTCTATTCCGCAAATTAGTTTTCATTGCATTCATTGCAGAGATACGTTGGAAATGGAAGCAACGTTTTCAGTGCTTTCGTGGCTAATTCAGGATATTTAGTCTTGACTTTGATCCAGAATGCCGGCAGAGATGTTATGTCAAACATACTTTTCAGCCCACCGTCACTTGCAAGCTCGAGGAGTTGATCCTTTTCCCGCGCTGACATGGATGATTCAGCAGGGACATTCACAAATGGGTCACGGATCCATTCCTTTGCACATCCCGGCTCACTGCTGACCTTGCGTGCGTTAAAATTCAACAGTGCGTGACAGGGAATGAGGAAAGTTACGGCTGACTCATATCGTTTCATATCGCCATATCATATCGTTCCCTCGCGGCCCGGTGGTTGGGGACCACTCTTAGCACGAAGAGAGACCAATCGGGATGCTTGCTCTCCCTCTCCAAAAAATCTATTTCCAGGATATTGTATATAATTTCCGGGCATCAGGGAGCCACTATCGATATGCGGGAGACTCCCGGAACTTCCGGGAGAGGTGGGATGTCTGCTACGTGATATTCAATCACTAGATTGCGGCCTACAACAAAGGATGCCTTGCTGGAGAATAACCGAGAGGCTGCAGAAAATACCATTCCCCTCTGTTGCTTTTGCCTTAACGATTCATTCTGATCTGGCACATCGACAGACAGCCATGCATGTGTGAAGCTGGGACAGCACATACTGAAAGAGAGAAGAGACTCATTCATACTAGGACAGTACGTGGTGACAGAGAGAAGAGACTGGTTTATTACAGACAGTACATGGTTCGAGACAGAAGAGACTGGTTTGTTACAGACAGTACATGGTTCGAGACAGAAGAGACTTGCTCATAGCTGAGACAGTTCAGAGTGAGAGAGGAAAGAGACTAGTTTGTAGCTGTGACAGTACATAGTGACACCATGAAGAGACTCGGTCATAGCCGTGACAGTAAACAGTGAGTGAGAGTATACTCATTCGTAGCCAGGACAACCCATAGTCAGAGAGAGGAGACTTTTTCATATCTGGGACAGTACACAGTGAGAGAGAGAAGAGACTGGTTCGTAGCCGGGTCAGTACATTGTGATGGAGAGAAAAGACTCATTCATCACTGGGAGAGTACACAGTGAGAGAGAGAGGAGAGACTTCTTCAAAGCCAGGACACTGTATAATGCAAAAGAGGTTCATCTGTGGCCGGAACAGCACACACTGACAGAGAAGAGAAACTAGTCCATAATGAGAAGAGACTCATTCATAACTGGAGCAGTACATATGAACGAGAGAAGAGACTCGTTGCTAGCTGAGACAGAACATTAGAAGCTGGCACAATACGTAGTGAGAGGAAGAAGAGCCTCATACATAGATGGGACAGTATCTAGGTTGTGGCTTTTAGTGCAGCTTATCATTGAGCCTACTAGATCAGCTATACTAGATTGGGTGTTATGTATGAACTGGAGGTGATCAGGGAGCTTAAGGTAAAGGGACCCTTAGGAGGCAGTGATCATAATATGATTGAGTTCAACTTGAAATTTGAGAGGGAGAAAGTAAAGTCTGACATAGCAGTATTTCAGTGGAGTAAAGGAAATTAAGTGGTATGAGAGAGGAGTTGGCCAAAGTAAATTGGAAGGAGATGCTAGCAGGGATGACAGAAGATAGATAGATAGATAGATATACTTTATTGATCCTGAGAGAAATTGGGTTTCATTACAGCCGCACCAACCAAGAATAGAGCGTAAATATAGCAATACAAAAACCACAAACAATCAAACAACAAAATGCAAACTATGCCAGATGGAAAATAAGTCCAGGACCAGTCTATTGGCTCGGGGTGTCTGACCCTCCACGGGAGAGCAGCAATGGTGTGAGTGCCTGGGAAAAAATGAGGAATGTGCAGGATAGATGTATTCCAAAAACAAAGAAAGACTCAAATGGCAAAATAGTACAACCATGGCAAGTCAAAGCTAATGTAAGAGCAAAAGAGAGGATATACAACAAAGCAAAAATTAGTGGGAAGAAAGAGGATTGGGAAGCTTTTAAAAACCTACAGAGAGCAACTAAAAGAATCATTAGCAGGGAAAAGATGAAATATGAAAGCAAGCTAGAAAACTATATCAAAGTGAATAGTAAAAGCTTTTTCAAGTATGTAAAGTATAAAAGAGAGATGAGAGTGGTTATAGGACCACTAGAAGATGAGGTCAGAAAAATTAAAACAGGGGACAAAGAGATGGCAGATGAACTAAATGAGTATTTTGCATCAGTCTTCACTGTGGAAGGCACAAACAGTGTGCCAGATGTTGTAGTGTGTGAAGGAAGAGAAGTGAGTGCAGTTGCTATTACAAGAGAGAAGGTGCTCAAAAAGCTGAAAGAGCTAAAAGTACAGAAGTCACCTTGACCAGCTGAACTGCACCCTAGGGTTCTGAAAGACGTAACATTAGAGATCGTGGTGGCATTAGTAATGATCTTTCAAAAATCTTTGGGCTCTGGCATGGTGCCAGTGGACTGGAAAATTGTAAATGTCACTCCACTCTTTAAGAAAGGAGGAATTAAGAAAAGAGGAAAGTAGCAGAAAAGAAATTATAAACCAGTTAGCCTGACCACAGTGATTAGGAAGATGTTGGAGTCAATTGTTAAGGATAAGGTGATGGACTACTTGGTGACACAGGACAAAGTCAGCATGGTTTCCTTAAGGGAAAATCTTGCCTGATGAACCTGTTGGAATTCTTTGAGGAGATTACAAATAGGATAGAATCAGAATCAGGTTTATTATCACTGGCATGTGTGTTGAAATTTGTTAACTTAGCAGCAGCTGTTCAATGCAATACATAATATAGAAGAAAAAAATAATAATAAATAAGTAAATCAATTACAGTATACGTATATTGAATAGATTAAAAATAGTGCAAAAAACAGAAATAATCTATATTTAAAAAGTGAGGTAGTGTTCAAGGGTACAATGTCCATTTAGGAATCGATGGCAGAGGGGAAGAAGCTGTTCCTGAATTACTGAGTGTGTGCCTTCAGGCTTCTATACCTCCTACCTGATGGTAACAGAGAGAAAAGGACATGCCCTGGGTGCTGGAGGTCCTTAATAACAGACACGGACTTTCTGAGACATCACACCCTGAAGATGTCCTGGGTACTTTGCAGGCTTAGTACCCAAGATGGAGATGACTAGATTTACAACCCTCTGCAGCTTCTTCCGGTCCTGTGCAGTAGTCCCTCCATACCAGACAGTGATGCAGCCTGTCAGAATGCTCTCCACGGTACAACTATAGATGTTTTTGAGTTTATTTGTTGACATGCAAAATCTCTTCAAACTCCTAATGAAGTATAGCCGCTGTCTTGCCTTCTTTATAACTACATCGGTATGTTGGGACCAGCTTAGATCCTCAGAAACCTTGACACCCAGGAACTTGAAACTGCTCACTCTCTCCACTTCTGACCCCTCTATGAGGATTGGTATATGTTCCTTCATCTTACCCTTCCTGAAGTCCACAATCAGCTCTTTCATCTTACTGACGTTGAGTGCCAGGTTGTTGCTGCAACACCACTCCACTAGTTGGCATATCTCACTCCCGTACGCCCTCTCGTCACCACCTGAGATTCTGCCAACAATCATCAGCAAATTTATAGATGGTATTTGAGCTATGCCTAGCCACACAGTCATGGGTACATAGAGTGTAGAGCAGTGGGCTAAGCACACACCCCTGAGGTGCACCAGTGTTGATCGTCAACAAGGAGGATATGTGTTGTTTAAATTTTTTATTTTTATTTCGATAAGGAATTCACGAATGTCATGAACTTCTTTCACATGTATAACCTTTTCCTTTTTTATATATATGTATAAATCTATAATTATTTATACATTCCTAAGTACACATTAAGATGATATAAAAAGAAATTAGACACTTAAAGAGATAATTATGTGCAGTTGAAATTCTACTCTATTAGGCTAAGTAATGATATTAGTTATTAAGAAAAATAGTAATAGTGGTGGATTAATAATAATTTCCATATATCTCTTCTGGACCATTTCTTTCTGGTCCAAAATATTGTATGTAAGCCTATGTAACTATCATTGTAGGTGTTTATATCCTAACTTGTTCATGTTTGCTCCTACCCCCAAACATAATTATCCAATCCCTATGTACTTATTTACTTAATTTTATCATTTTTTATCCCTTTCCCAAATCTTTTCCTTTACTTGTGTTAATTCTCCATTTTCCAAAAAAAAACAAAAACAGTAAACATTTAGACCAGGGGTGCTTACGTTAGCAATATTACTGTGTTGATGAGAAGAGCAGTATAAATCATTAGGAGAGTCATCTAAAGTCTGCTCGCATTGGGGTTATATATTCAATCCATTTATTCCAAACTTGATAAAATTTTTCTTTTTGAATTTTCAGAGAGTAAGTCATCTTTTCCATTTTAAATATTTCCAAGATAATTTTGTGCCAATCTTCTAATGTAGATGGTATTGGATTTAGCCACTTCCTAGTGATTGATTTCTTTCTTGCCGCTAAGAGGGCCTGCAGCAGCTTTATATCTTCCTTCTGTTCAAGAAACAATACATGCCCCAAATAGAGCATCTCAAAGTTCAGAGGTATCTGGGTCTTAAATACCTTAGCTAATGTTCTATGAATACCTTCCCAATATATACTTAATTTAGGGCAATCCCAGAAAATATGGAAATGATTTGCCTCCTTGGAGCCGCACCTTCTCCAACACGTCACGTTTGTGTCTTTATATTTTTCCTGATATGGGGTCTTGAAGTATCTTATAATATTTTTCCAACAATGTTCTCTCCAAGTCAAAGAATTAGTCGAAGACCACTGAAAGCTGCATATTTTCCCCCAAGCCTCCTCTGAAAGTACCAACCCCGCTTCTTTCTCCCACTTCTCTTTAATATACAATGTGTTAACTTTTTTAGCATGGGAGAGTGCATTATATAATCGAGAAACTGATTTACTTGGTATTGAACTGTAAGCCGAATTCAGAATCTTGAAAAATTCTAATTCTACTGCTGATAAGTCTGTAAAGCTACAACTCTGGTTAACATAGTGTCGTACTTGAAGGTATCTAAAAAAGCCATTGTGTTCTAGGCCATGTTTGTCCTGCAGGAATTGGAAACTTTGTAATACTCTTTTATGTATAAATGAGAGGTAGGTTGTAAGACCTTTCTTTATCCATAGCTCAAATCTTTTATCTCCTCTGTTGGGAAGGAATTCGGTGTCATATGCACACCATCTAAAGAGTTTTAACATGTTATTAATTCCACATGAATTAACCACCTTCTGCCATACTTTTAATGTAAGATTTATCCAGCTGTTTTTAAACTTTTCCAATTGGGCCATCAATCCTTTGTCTGCTATTGAGGCCTGTAGAGGTAAACTGTCAACCAATCCAAATTCTATTTCCTCCCATCTAGCCTTATATTCCCTATTACACCAATATAACAGAGGGGTTATCTGTGAAGCATAAAAATAATTTCTCAGGCAAGGAAGAACCATACCTCCTCCTTCCTTCCCTAACTGTAAGGTGTTATATTGAATTCTAGGTTTCTTTCCTTGCCAGATAAAGCCGGAAATCCATTTGTCCCATTCCTTGAATTGATTATCATCCACCTCCACAGGTAAAGTCCGGAAAAGATACAGTAACCGAGAGAGAATATTCATTTTCATAGTATTTATCCTTGAATTTAAACTTAAAAAGGGGATAAGATTCCATCTATGCATATCTGCTTTTATCTCTGAGATTAATGGCCCATAATTTACCTGTGACAGCGTTGAAAGATCCTTCCGCAGGGTTATTCCTAAATATTTTAATGATTTAGCTTCCCACTTAAGATCATATGTATCCTGCAGTTTTTTGGATGGTGTATAATTTAGGGACATAACCTGCATTTTCTTTACATTTATTTTATAACCTGATATTTTCCCAAAGTCATCCAACAGTGTAAACAATCCTATAAATGATTTTTCTGGTTCACTCAGATAGACTAAAACATCATCTGCGAATAACGCCACTTTCTGTTCAATCCCTGCCACCTTGATACCTTTTACAATTTCGCTCTGTCTTATTAGTTGGGCAAGCAGTTCAATATATAGTGCAAAAAGGAGAGGAGAAATTGGGCATCCCTGTCTAGTGCCTCTCTCTAAAATAAAGGAGTCAGAGAGGTCCCCATTTATCTTAATTCGAGCTGTAGGGCTGTCATATAAAGTCTGAATTACTTTAATAAACTTTTCTTGAAAGCCAAATCTTCCTAACAATCTGTATAGGAATGCCCAACTAACTGAATCAAAAGCTTTCTCAGCGTCTAATCCCAACTACCATTGTCTCTGTCTTGTTCTCAGTAACCTGTTCTAGTATGTGTAGAGTTCTCCTTATGTTGTCCTGTGTTTGTCTTTGTTGAATAAATTCAGTCTGGTCTAAATGGATTAGGCCAGGTAAAAGCTTTTCCAATCTGCGCGCTAATATAGATGTAAATAATTTGTAATCTAAATTAAGAACGCTAACTGGCTGATAATTACCACATTCTAGTTGATCTTTACCCTCTTTAGGAATAACTGAAATAATCGCTTCTCTCCAGGAAGGTGGAGTTTCTCCTCTCTGCAAGATCCAATTAAAGGTGTTAAGTAGTAATGGGGTTAACTGTGACTTCAGGGATTTGTACCACTCTGAGGTAAACCCATCTGAACCCGGGGACTTTCCAGCCTTCAACCTAGAGATGGCCACATTCAGTTCTTTGGCAGTCACTGGTTCTAATAGGCATTCCTTTTGTAAATCTGTAAGCTTGGGTAGATCTAAAGAATTCAATAAATTGTCTATATAGGGCTCATTGGAGGCCCAGGGTTGGGAGTACAGCTCTCGACAATATGTTTCAAAACTCTCTTGAATTTTCCCTATTGTACTCTCCACAAGCTTTGTCTTTGGTTTCTTTATTTTATGAATTGTATTGTCTGCTTGTTGTTTTCGTAATTTATATGCTAATAATCTAGCTGATTTACCTCCTACTTCATAATTCTTTTGTCTCAGGTAAAGAAAATTTCTTTGAGTTTCCAATGTATAAATATCATCAATTTCACTTTGCAATTTCCTAATTTCCTGTTTAAAATTAGAATTACTTTTGTTGCTATCTACAACTTGAAGTTGTTTTAATTTTCCTTGAAGGTCTGCTAATTTTTGTGCATTGATTTTTTTCATGTGAGTGGTAATGGAAATAATTTTCCCTCTCAGTACAGCTTCCAATGTATCCCATAAGATCACTGGTGATGTTTCTCCTGTGTCATTAAGTTCTAGATATTCTTTGATTTCTCCCCTTAATCTCTCCATTACTTTCCGGTTATTGAGTATATGTGAGTTTAGCCTCCATAGTGTTTTCCTCATTTTCCTTTCCAGGATTAGAGACATAGAGACTGGGCTATGATCCGACAGATCAACTGTTGCAATATTACAGTTTTTTTATCCTGAGTCTATCTGTATTAAAGATAAAGAAATAGTCTATCCTTGAATAGGCTGAATGAGGGAAAGAGTAATGTGTATAATCTTTACTAGTGGGGTGTAATTCCCTCCACACATCTATAATTCCCAACTCCTCCATCAATAAATTCATTTTCCGAGTCAGAGGTTTATTCTGAGCAACTATTCTTGAAGAATCTAATGTAGGATTTAACCTAATATTAAAATCCCCTCCACAGATTACTACCCCTTGAGAACTGACCATTAGGACAAAAATGTGTCTATAAAATGACCATTCACAACCTGGAGGAGCATAAACGTTCAGCAATGTTATTTCTGTACCTTCTATTCTTCCTGTAATTTTACAAATCGTCCATCTTTGTCTTTAGTCTCTGAAATATGTTCATAATTAAGAGTACTTGATATCAAAGTAGCTACCCCTCTTTTGTGGCTCAATTTATATGATGAATAAAATACATGCTTAAAGCCCATTCTTTTTAATTTTTCACGTTCGGATTGGCTCATATATGTTTCCTGGAGGAAAGCTATTTGTGCCCTCTCTTTTTTCAATTTAGATATAATCTTATTTCTTTTAATTGGATTCAAAACCCCAGTAACATTATAGGAAATTATTGTTGCCAGTTCAATTTGCATTTTTCTCTAGTAGAAAAAAAACACTCTCCTTTTCTAACCAAACAGTAAGCAATCCCTTCTCAACAGTAAACCAAGACATATAACCACACCCTAGACATTTTTGAACGTGTAACATTTGAAAATTTTCCCCGACTTCCCACAGTGAGGCCTGAGCACCGACCCACCTCAGTTCAGTGGGATAACTTCTATCTTCACCCTGTGTTAGAGGGCCCTCAGCAGTTTGAATAATCATAGAGAATTTTCTCCTATTTATGTCTCGACCATATTGCTATCGTTCAAGTTATTCCGTCTAGTTTATTTTCAGTTACCAGCTTTCATTTTACCTTTAAGTCCAATTTACTCTTTTCAGTCATTTCTCTTAATTAATCTGTACTCTCTGTACATTCGCATCTGAATATTTGCAGCTTTTCCTTGTAGTTTGACGCTCTGGTTCGTGTGGAGCGTCCTCGCCCAACTAACTGCCACGACTTCTGCCGAATCCTCTCCAGTTGGGTGATAACTTTAATATGTAGTCCCCGGTCCGCCAGGTCCAACGTTGCCTCCTCCACCGTAGCGTAAGTTTTTGTCCCTTCGTCATAAAAGACTCTCAGCCGAGCTGGATACAGGGTCTGAAATCTGATGTTGTTTTCCTTCAGGACTCTCCGTGTTTCCATATATTCCTTCCATCTGGCATGAATCCCCGGTGCGTAATCGTGGTCTAAACTGATTTTACAGTTGTTCCACATGAAACCTTTCTTTTGCCATGCCCTTTTAAGCACCTCTTCCTTCGTTCTGTAACTGAGAAATCTGACCAGAATCGATCTGGGCTGGGCGCCTGCTGGAGGCTGTGGTGCCAACGCGCGGTGAGCTCTTTCTATCTGTAGGTCTTTTGCGGCCGGTATATCAAGGTTCTCTCTAAGTAGCTTCTCCACGAAGGGAATCATCAATCCGGGTTTACCTTCAGTTCCTTCGGGAACTCCGTAAATCCTCACATTTTCCCTTCTTGAGCAGCTTTCTTGATCTATTAGTTTCCACTGGAGCTGGTCTTGTAGCTTCAGCATTTCTGCTATCACCTCCTCTGCGTTTTGCAGCTTCTCTTCAATTCCAACAATCCTCGCTTCGGCCTCATCTATCCGTGAGTTAGTTTTTACTATTTCTCCTTTAATATCTTCCAGCTGTTTGCTGTTATCTTGTCGGAACTCGCGAATCTCTCAGAGAATCAAAGACAGAGTCACCAGTTCCCCCTCATTCTCTCGGTCCTGGCTTGCCGTGGGGGAGCTAGGCCCGTCGCCTTGCTGCGTCTCTTTGTGTTTATCAACCTTCGGAGCGGACTTTTAATCTTGTTCTTAGACATCATCCTTGCCCCTTTTATTAATAAGGTTATGCAATATTAAGTATTTGTCTAATTTCGATTTTGGGGCAGTTTACCCTCTTTTTTGTCGAGAGACCTTTTCCTTACGCTGCCATTCCCTTGATGACCCTAACCAATGTCTTATACAACATCCCAACTCCTATACTCAATACTTTGATTTATGAATGCCAGAATGCCAAAAGCCTTCTTTACAACCCTGTCTACCTGTGACGCCACTTTCAGGGAATTATGTATCTGAACTCCCAGATCCCTTTGTTCCTCTGCCCTCCTCAGTGCCCTACCATTTACTGTGTATGTCCTACCTTGATTTGTCCTTCCAAAATGCAACACCTCATACTTGTCTGCATTAAATTCCATCTGCCAATTTCTGGCCCATTTTTCCAGTTGGTCCAGATCCCTCTGCAAGCTTTGAAAACCTTCCTCGCTGTCCACAATGTCTCCAATCTTAGTGTCATCAGCAAACTTGCTGATCTAATTTACCACATTATCATCCAGATCATTGATATAGACAACAAACAACAATGGTCCCAGCACAGACCCCTGAGGCACACCACTAGTCACAGGCCTCCAGTCTGAGAAGCAATCATCCACTACCACTCTCTGTCTTCTCCCATACAGCCAATTTTGAATCCAGTTTACAACCTCTCCATGGATACCTAGTGTCTGAACCTTCTGAACTAACCTCCCATGTGGGACCTTGTCAAAGGCCTAACTAAAGTCCATGTGGACGACATCCACAGCCTTTCCTTCATCCACTTTCTTGGTAACCTCCTCAAAAAACTCTACATGATTCATTAAACACGATCTACCATGCACAAAGCTATGCTGACTATCCTTAATCAGCCCTTGGCTGTCCAAATACTTGTATATCCGATCTCTCAGAACACCTTCCAATAATTTACCTACTACTGATGTCCGGCTCACTGGCCTGTAATTACCTGGTTTACTTTTGGATCCTTTTTAAAAAAATGGAACAACATGAGCTACCCTCCAATCCTCTGGCACCATACCTATGGCTAAGGACATTTTAAATATTTCTGCCAGGGCCCCTGCAATTTCTACACTAGTCTCTCTCAAGGTCTGAGGAAATATCATGTCAGGCCCAGGGGATTTATCAACCTTTGTTTGCTGTAAGGCAGCAAGCATCTCCTCCTCTTTAATCTCTATACGTTCCATGACACTGTTGCTTGTTTCCCTTCCTTCCATATATGCTATGCCAGTTTCCTGAGTAAATACTGATGCAAAAAAACTGTTTAAGATCTCCTCCATCTCATGAGGCTCCACACAAAGATGATCACTTTGATCTTCTAGGGGATCAATTTTGTCCCTTACTATCCCTTTACTCTTAATATACTTGTAGAAACCCTTCGGGTTTACCTTCACATTATCTGCCAAAGCAACCCCATGTCTTCTTTTTGCCTTCCTGATTTCCTTACATTTTCTTACATGTAAGTATTTTCTTACATTTTCTATACTCTTCAAGTACCTCATTTGTTCCTTGTTGCCTATACCTGCTATACACCTCTCTCTTTTTCTTAACCAGATTGCCAATATCCCTTGAAAACCAAGGTTCCCTACACCTGTTAACTTTGCCTTTAATCCTGGCAGGAACATGCAAACTCTGCACTCTCAAAATTTTGCCTTTGAATGCCTTCCACATACTGAACACATCCTTGCCAGAAAACAACTTATCCCAATCCACTCTTCCTAGATCCTCGCGAAGATCCTGACAAAGGGTCTCGGCCCGAAACGTCGACTGTACCTCTTCCTATACCTCTTCCTATAGATGCTGCCTGGCCTGCTGCATTCACCAGCATTTTGTGTGTGTTGCTTGAAATTCCAGCATCTGCAGATTTCCTCGTCTTTGCGTTTCCTAGATCCTTTATCATTTCCTCAGAATTGGCCCTTGTCCAATTTAGAACCTTAACTCGACAACCAGACCTATCCTTATCCATAACTAACTTGAAACCAATGACATTATGGTCCTCTCACTGTTCTGCAGATCCTGCTGAGCTCCTCTCACTGTTCTGCAGATCCTGCTGAGTTCCTCTCACTGTTCTGCAGATTCTGCTGAGTTCCTCTCACTGTAGATTTCAAATGTGAGAATACAAATACTAGGTTTAAAGAAGGTACTGTACAACTGGTCTTTTTTCTGTTTCTATACATGACCCTACCTAAAAATTGTATAAAAATTTGCAACAGAGTCATGAACCGGACCAACGAAGTGCAGTAAAGTAATATTTATGATATGAATTGCAGCAATTTGCAGAAATTTGTAGACATATTCATTTCTGGCCACAAATGTTTACATGACATTAACATTTCCATATTTTAAAAATACCATTTAATCAAACACAAGGAAATCTGCAGATGCTGGAATTTCAAGCAACACACATCAAAGTTGCTGGTGAACGCAGCAGGCCAGGCAGCATCTCTAGGAAGAGGTACAGTCGACATTTCGGGCCAGGACCCTTCGTCAGGACTAACTGGAGGAAGAGCTAGTAAGAGATTTGAAAGTGGGAAGGGGAGGGGGAGATACAAAATGATAGGAGAAGACAGGAGGGGGAGGGATGGAGCCAAGAACTGGACAGGTGATTGGCAAAGGGGATATGAGAGGATCAGGGGACAGGAGGTCCGGGGAGAAGGAAAAGGGGGAGGGGGGAACCCAGAGGATGGGCAAGGGGTGTAGTGAGGGGGACAGAGGGAGAAAAAGGAGAGAGAGAGAGAAACAATGTGTGTATAAAAATAAATAACGGATGGGGTACAAGGGGGAGGTGGGGCATTAGCGGAAGTTAGAGAAGTCGATGTTCATGCCATCAGTTTGGAGGCTACCCAGACGGAATATAAGGTGTTGTTCCTCCAACCTGAGTGTGGCTTCATCCTTACAGTAGAGGAGGCCGTGGATAGACATGTCAGAATGGGAATGGGATGTGGAATTAAAATGTGTGGCCACTGGGAGATCCTGCTTTCTCTGGCGGACAGAGCATAGGTGTTCAGCAAAGCGGTCTCCTAGTCTGCGTCGGGTTTCGCCAATGTATAGAAGGCCACATCGGGAGCACCGGACGCAGTATATCACCCCAGCTGACTCACAGGTGAAGTGTCGCCTCACCTGGAAGGACTGTCTGGGGCCCTGAAAGGTGGTGAGGGAGGAGGTGGAAGTAATCAAATCTGTGGATTGTTTTGATTAATAAATAGAACATAGAGCAGGAACAAGCCCTTCGGCCCACAATGTTGTGCTAAACTAATATTAACTCTGTGCAACATACTCTCAGTGGCCACTTTATTAGGTACACCTGTATCCCTGATTGTCAATGTAAATATCTAAACAAATGCATGGAATACACTACCAGCGAAGGTGGTAGAGGCGGATACAATGGGCTCTTTCAAGAAACTCTTAGATAGGAGCTTAGAAAAATAGAGGGCTGTGCAGTAGGGAAGTTCTAGGCAGCTTTTAGAGCAGGTTACATGGTCAGCACAACATTGTGGGCCGAAGGGCCTGTAATGTGCTGTCGATTTCTCTGTGGCAGAACAACAGTGCATGAAAATGTGCAGATCTGGTGAAGCGGTTCAGTTGTTGTTCAGACCAACCTGGTGCCAGAAATTGCTGATCCCTTGGGATTTTCACAAACAAGCGGCTGACAGGTACTCAAATAACCACACATTAGAACATCAGTGTGCAGAAGAGCATCTCTGAATGCACAACACGTTGAACCTAGCATGTTTGACATATGTTGCACATGTTGAGCCCATTTAAAATGGCACAGCTGGTGGTTCACAGAACAAGGAGATCAACAAAATACTCTATTAATAACACTTTTTCAGTAAACGTTATGGTAAACGATCACTGCAAACAACGAAGAGGTGAGTGAAGGCAAGGCTAAGTCAGGGATCAAAGCGTGCAGGCGCGAGTCAGAGATGGGGGTGAGGTCGAAGCAGGTTCGAGGCGAGGTGGAGTGGAGTGGAGCAAATTCAGAGCGGATGAAAGTTGGATTCGAGGCCCCTCCACCCAAACCGAGAGCGAGGTTTCATCCGTCTAAACACCGGACCGACTTGGGAAGGTCAGCTAGGGGCTGAAATGTGGCAACAGGGTCCAGGCCCAGAGATTATCAATGCAACAGAGTGAGGAAAAACCCAACGTTTGAATGATTTAATCACCGTGCCAGATGGATTGCAAAGGCAGGGTGTCGGAACAAAAGGAGAGGGTCGGGCTGGTTATGCTCGTTGCTCCGCGACATTTGCTCTGCTCTGTGCTGCAGGCTTCTGTGCACCCAGTACTCTGCAGGCTACAGCCTGCTCTGGCTGTCTGAGCACTCACTTCATTCTAAATGCTGTTTGCTTACTTTTACTGTTTGCACGGTTGGTTATTTTCCCTCTGCGCATTGGGGATTTGACAATGTTTTTTTGAGTGAAATGCCCTGGTTCACATCTTTACTGTTATGCTGTAGGTATTTCATTTAGCAGCTGTGTAAGAGCTGCTGTTCTGCATTCAGCCTGTTTGGGTTATCGTTGAAGATAAGGGATGATGTGGAATTTGTGCCATCCAATTAGTGGGAGGTTTTCTTGGTGAAGGACAATAAGGTTGGGTTTGGAACTTCCGTTCGAGAGGAGAAGAAAAGAGAAAACGCTGGGAAGAACCGGTCGTAGTATACAATCTGATGGGAGACCTGTTTGTTCGAGATGGACTGCGAGCAACTTTCAGAAGGTGGTGAGTGCTTTCACGCTGACCGAGGGTTCAGCACGAGCGACACAGAAGTTCAAGGTGAGCTCCAGCTTGTGCACATTTGACTGTTCAATTAGAATGGGCCCTTTTCTTTCTGTTATTCTTTACTAACCCTTCAGTTAAAATTCATAAATACAATTCTGTTAATCGCATGCAGTGTGCCGTCTGTCATTTCATGGCATTAATTTGTAACAGAGTGGCAAATGACACAGCATCCACACAAACCGGGGTTTGGGGTGACATCAGTGCACCTCAGTCTCACCAGTTTGGCGGAGCCAGAGGTCGTCTTCCCTAGACTTACGCAGCCAAGGAAGCCGGGGGTTTCATATGGGGTGTTTCATATGAGTTTCTTTGTTTTATGGCTGCCCGAAAGGAGATGAATCGCAGGTTGTATAATGTACGCATATTTTGATAATAAATGTACTTTGAACTGTTATGTACCCCTAGGGGTCATTTTTTTTTATGGACTATACCTTTAAAAAGAGAGAGAGAGAGAGAGTTGTTCAACACAGACCCCTTGTTATTAAGAGAGAGAGAGGCGAAGACTGCTTGGAGATGGTGGTGGTTTCTCTGCAGCATGTTTACACTTTTGCAAGGACACTGGCAGCTTCTGTGTTCTTACAGAGAGAGAAGGGAGGAGCTACTTGATGGACAGCTGGTGTTCAGCATGGTGAGATAAATAGAAGGTCAGCTGATAGGCTCACAGACACATGGTTTTGGACACTGGACGAGCTTTGTTGTGCCCACAGAAAGATGGGTTTTTGGAGAATGGATCAGGAGAAACGGTCAGTGGCTCTCACAGTGTGGAAAAGGTGTAACCAGTGGGGAGTTATTCATGTGTCCAACCCTCGCCTGGGTTGATAACTCCAGCACAGAAGACGGTCTCCTTGTTGTGGTCACATTCGGTGACTTTAAAGGAAGAGAAGAGGGGAGAGGAAGGTTTGAAACAGAAGAAACCTAGTGACAAGGAGGTCACTGTTTGGACTCTCTCTAAGTAGCCCGTGAGAGTGAGTTTGAGTTCCATTCGAATACGAAGGTGTGATTATCACGTAGTTAATCCACAGGAGTGGGTTCTCTGGTGAGGGGAGAACCTTTGTGAATACCACGTGTGTGTTACCCTTGTTTGGGTGTGGTAGTTCACTGAAGAAAGACACCCCCGTGGCAAATCACTGTTGGAGTTATTTTGTATGTCGTGGAACTGGATAAGTGGCTATCACATTGTGTGTTTGGGGTTGGTTCCCTGGAAGAGGGTCCCCTTCGTGATAAGCTACTGTTGGTGATAATCCACATGTGGATTCTGTTTGAGTATCCTGTGGCCACCACTTTGGGATGACCCGTAGCTGAATTCGGGTGTGGTACCACTTGTGCTGAAAGGATATTCCTTGAAGATCACTGTCGGTGAAACTTCGTGTGTGGAGTGGAACAACTTCGGAGATAAAACCTACTACTATTGTTATCTTGTATTGCTGTCGTAGAATCTGTGGAATATCGACGTAATTGCCTTCTCTCAACATTTACCCTGGATTACAAATATCTCTTTCTCATCACCTATTCCGTGGATGAACTGAACTTTCATACTTTACCATCTCAAGACTCTAAGCCTTGTTTCCCCCAAGCTCAATAGTTTGGGAGTTATATTTGCACACATATATACACGTAACACTGTTAACCTGTTTAATTTATCTGGTTATATATTACTGTTGGGTGTAGTTACTAATAAATATCGTTAGTTAATAGCAATACCAGACTCCAAAATGTTTTCTATTTCTGCTGGTTCTTTAACCCGTCACGGGGCTCGTGACAGAACTTTGAACCTTGAAGCGGATGGGCTACAGCAACACAAGACCAGACTGGCTTCCACTCCTGGACCTGACAAAATAGTCACTAAATGTAGATCTGCTGTTGCACATTGTCTTGTAGCAGGAGCAAGATCAGTTTGGTTTTCAGCATTGGGAGTCTGGAACATACAGTGCTGTGCAAAGATATATATATATAGATCTAGGGAGCCTAAGACTTTTGCACAGTACTATGGTAATTGTAGGTATTACGCTATACTACTACCAACACAAAAAAATTCATGACATGCGTGAGTGATGATGCACCTGATTCTGCTACGGGTCTTTATTGTGGACTGAGAGTGGGAGGAGGTAGGGAGAGGGGAATCGTGGTTGGGAAAAGGGGAAATGAAGGGGGAGAGCAGGAAGCACCAGAGAGACATTCTGTAACGATCGATAAACCAATTGTTTGGAATCAAATGACTTTGCCTGGTGTCGCAGGGTGGATGTGTCGGAACCACCACCACCACACAGGCACGTTTTCTCACCTGTCCCACCCCTCCCACAGCGCTCCACCCCCTCCATTCCCAACATCCTTTGCTCCCGCCAGATTTACAAACTCTCCCTCCGCTCCACGTTGACAAATACAGTACCGTGCAAAACTGGTAGGTACCCTCGCTATATACGTGTGCTGAAGACTTTTGTAGTGGATGGTGTGTGCACAGAACTGGAACAATACAGCACAGGATTAGGCCCTTCAGCCCAAAATGTTGTGCCAAACCAATTAAGTTATTAATCAAATGACCAACTGAACTAATCCCTTCCGTCTACTCAATGTCCATATCCCTCTATTTCCCTCACATTCATGTGCCTACCTAAATATCACTTAAAATTCCCTAATGTACCCACCTCTACCACCACCCCAGTCAGCTCATTCCAGGCGCCCACCAGTCTGTGTAAAAAAAACTTGTCCCTCATATCTTTGAACTTACCCCCTCACCTTAAATACAAGTCTTCTGGTATTAGACATTCCAACCCTGGGAAGTAGATACTCTCTACCTCTCTTAGTTTTATAAACCCCTATCTGGTGTCCCCTCATCCTCCGCCACTCCAGAGAAAACAAACCAACCTCCAGTTACTGCAGATGCCCTCAAATCCAGGCAACATCCTGTTAAACCTTTTTTGCACCCTCTCCAAAGCCTTGGGTCTGGGGTCAGATAACCCAGGAATGGTTGAGAGGGAAGTAAGGAGCTGTGGGGGCATCCAGGACAGAGGCTGGATCAGATGTTCCAACTCTCAGTAGGCAAGGCCTTATTGTCTGAAAGCTGCAATTTCCAAAATGTCATAGAACCAAACCAAAGCAACAGAATCATCATGGATACATGTCCTTGTCAGTGAACCTTCTACCTCCAGGTTAATGAATGCTTAACCACCCTGCATTTCCTGCATATCCTGGATTAAACTTACCCAATACTCATGACTGTTCAATCACTTCGGCTGACGATACATTCAACACAGTGGACACTGGCAGGATAACAACCTGATGCTAACATACACTCTGGTGAGATAGCTCAACAAATAATTGATTATTGCTTGCATTTTTTGCACATTTTTTTAAAAATCTGTAAACATTGAAAGGATTGTGTGTGGTGATAAATTGTTCCTTTACATCTGTAAACTGGGAGATTGAGCGTAGTTATCTGCACGGCAGCTCCAGCTTTCTCTACAAAGAAGCAGCCGCCACCTCTTCCACCTGTCACTTCCCAGCTTTTCACTTTATCCATCTTCCCTCTCACCTGTGAGTTTGTACTCCTCCACCTTCTTATTCCAGCTCCTGCCCCTTTCTTTTCCAGTTCTGCTGAAGGGTCTCAGCCAATCAATACACTGATTGTTTATCTTCCCTCCACAGATGCTGCCTGACCTGCTGAGTTCCTGTAGCCTTCTGTGCGTTCTGTTGAAGAAGAGGTGTGAGCAGAGAAGTGACAGGCACTACTTCTCTGTTAGTCCGTCACTGAGACCAAAAGCAGCCTCACACAAGCTCACTGCCTGCTCAAGTTCAAAGGTGACCCAAGGATATTTCTTGGTCAACATTTCCACCTCACCCAGAAACAGATCAACTCATCATCTCTCACCGGTGCCCCCAGGCTCGTTCCTCACCAGGATACCGCTTTATAAACCTGGTTATTTTGCTTTAAAGCACTCTGAGACACAACGCCATGGAAGATGCTGTACAAACACAATCTGATTTATTCCTTTAAAGACAGAATCAGTCACAGGTGGAACATCTGTTGACAATTGTACACAAAATCCAGAAGGTTCCTGGGGTAATCCAATAACCCACTACTTGAGATGGTGGCAATTCAGGATCTGCTCTTGACAAAGCCATGTTTATATATTTATTTAGTGACAGAGCCATGTTTATATGTTTATTTATTGAGATACAGTGTGGAACAGGCCCTTCTGGCTCTTTCAGCTGTGCTGTCCAGCAATGCCCCTGATTTAACCCCAGCCTAATCACCGGACAACTACAAAGATCAGTTAACCTACTAACCGGTCTTTGGACTATGGGAGGAAACCAGAGCACCCGGAGGAAACACGTGTTCAGAATCAGAATCAGGTTCGCTGACATGTGACGTGAAATTTGCTAACATAGCAGCAACAGTCCAATGCAATATATAATCCAGCAGAGAGAAAAATAACAATAAATAAGTAACCCAATTACGTATATTGAATAGATTAAAAAACATGCAAAAACAGAAATACTGTATATTAAAAAAAGTGAGGCAGTGTCCTCAGGAAGAATGTACAAGTTCCTTACAGACAGCACCAGAACTGAACTCTGAAATCCAACACACAGAATGGTAATGATGTTGCACTAACTGCTACACTACCATGACTACTGTGTAGCCATTTCTGATTCGTCAGCGGAGACTAGTCCATGACCACCAATACTATCCCACAGAATTTTCCCAATAGCTTCACCGACTACTCACAGGTCAATAATTCTGTGGCTTTCCCTGAAGCCCTTCTTGGAGAGGGGAGCCTGTCTCTGTGACATATGCCAGTTACTGTGACAAGATGCACATGCTTCTTCTTGCATTGTCCGTCATCACCCTGGCCTTGTCATTGTGCAGAACCTTCACTGCTCCAGACACCTAAATACTGCACCCACAGCAACATGTCAGAGGCTAAATATCCTGTGGCAAGTAAGCTAACTAGAGGTCACAGGCTAAGGGTAAAAGGTGAAATATTTAAGGGAGACCTGAGGAAAAACCTCTTCACTCAGAGGGTGGTGGGAGTGTGAATGAACTACCAGTGAAAGTGATGGATGTGAGCTTGATTGAAACATTGAAGAAAAGTTTGGATTAGTACATGAGATGGGAGGGGTATAGGGAGCTATGATCCAGGTGCAGGTCAATGGGACGGGGCAGAATAACAGTTAAGCACAGACTAGATGGGCTGAAGGGTCTGTTTCTGTGCTGTAGTGATCTATGAAACTATAATGTCAAGATGTGCAGATTCCTTTGCCTTGTGTTGCCCCCCACCCCCACTTTGGACATTTATCATTGATCTAAATCCTCAGAATTGTCACCCAGCTGCACAGCTGGGTCCTCTTGATCAAAAAGGCAGCACGGGTAATGTGATGATGAGGGTCTCTGTCGGTTAGGATCGACCATGAATATTGCATCCTAGCTGTTGAGATACGCCATCCTGGAAAAACAGTATGAAAAGCAAGGTTTTGCCCGTGTACCCAGCTCCCCCTCTCCACACACCTGATGAACCCAAAGGAACAGCAGGGACTGATATAGTTTGTGACCAGCAGCATCACAGGGGTTGCTACCAACACTGAGCTCAATGTAGAACTGCCTTAGGGAGTCCGGCTCCGGATTTTTCCCTTGGGATTTACTGTCGAAGCCTTCCCCATGAGTGGGTATAGCCAGAAAGCAGCAGAGGTTTTGAGAAGAGTTTTCCTTCTCCTAGATGAGCTGCCACCCACAGTTATACAGCACCGTCTGCCCGAATAGCATAATGCTGGTCTTATCAGTGAAGCCCATTTCTCAGAAAATGATTTTTTTTAAAGAATAAACAGCAAACTCGTGAGTTTGGCTCAGACAAGCCAGTGAGTTTGGTTCAGGGTCAAACATGGACTCTTGTCACACAAGAGATTCTGCAGATGATGGAAATCTGAAGCAACACACTTAGTGCTGGAGGAACTCAGCAGGTCAAGCAGCTTCCATTCCATAGATATTTCCTGACATGCTGAGTTCCTCAAGCATTTTATTTATGTTCCCTTGTGCTTGGCCTGGGTATTACAGTATCCTGGGTAGGTTGTGCTGAGGATGAGGTAGTTAGTTTAACAAACAATTGGGGAGCATACCTTATGACAATAGGTTGAGTGAACTCGGCCTTTTCTCCTCGGAGGGATGGAGGATGAGAGGTGACCTGATAGAGGTGTACAAGATAATGAGAGGCATTGATAGTGTGGATAGTCAGAGGCTTTTTCCCAGGGCTGAAATAGCTAACACGAGAAGGTACAGTTTTAAGGTGCTTGGAAGTAGGTACAGAGGAGATGTCAGGGGTAAGTTTTTTTACACAGAGAGTGGTGAGTGTGTGGAATGGGCTGCCGGTGACGGTGGTGGAGGCAGATACGATAGAGTCTTTTAAGAGACTCCTGGATGGATACATGGAGCTTAGGAAAATAGAGAGGACCCTACAGAAAATCCTGGCAATTCTGGACAATGTTTCTCACCCTCTGCATGTCATCTTGGCTGAAGAGAAGCACTTTTGGTAATAGACTAAGATAACTGTGCAGCTCCAAAGAGTGCTACGAGGTCATTCTTACCCTCGGCCATTAGGCTCTATAATGAGTCAACCTGTAGTCAGGGAAGTGATGCCCAATCCTGTTAAACTGTTTGAGGTAACTTATTTTTTATTCTTTCTTACTACTCTTCTAATGTTTGTATATCTGTGCACTAGTAATGCTACTGTGACACTGTAATTTCCTTTGGGATCAATTAAGCGTCGATCTATCCTTCTTTATGGAATAAAGTAGATGAACTTGGAGCACAGTTACAGACTGGCATGTACGGCATTGTGGGCATCACCGAATCAGGGCCACAAGAAGATTATACCTGGGAGCATAACACTGCAGGGTACACATTGTATCCAAAGGACAGGCAGGTTGGCAGAGGGGTTGGGGTGGCTATGTTGGTAAAAAATGAAATCAAACCATTAGAAAGAGGTGCATTGGGAGGGAGGGTGTGGAATCGTTGTGGGTAGAGCTAAGGCCCCTGTAAGGGTATAAAAACCCCAGTGGGAGTTATATACAGACTCTCAAACAGTAGTAAAGATGTGGTTTACAAATTACCAACAGGAGAATCAAAATGCATGCTATAAGGACAATGTTACAATAGCCACAGGGGATTTAAATATGCAGGTAGATTGGGAAAATCAGAATGGTGCTTGATCTCAAGAGAGGGAACTTCTAAAATGCCTGTGAGATGGATTTTTAGAGCAGCTCATGGATGAGCCCACTAGGGGATCAGCTATTCTCTAGCAGGTGTTGTGCAATGGACCAGAATTGATGAGGGAGCTGGTAAAGGACCTTATGGGCAAGTAACACACATCAAAGTTGCTGGTGAACACAGCAGGCTAGGCAGCATCTCTAGGAAAAGGTACAGTCGACGTTTCAGGCCGAGACCCTTCATCAAGTCCTGACGAAGGGTCTCGGCCTGAAATGTCAACTGTACCTCTTCCTAGAGATGCTGCCTGGCCTGCTGCGTTCACCAGCAACTTTGATGTGTGTTGTTTGAATTTCTGGCATCTGCAGAATTCCTGTTGTTTGCCTTATGGGCAAGTGATCACAATATGATCAAACTCACCCTGATTTTGTGAAGGAGAATGTAAAGTCAGATATATAAATATTACAGTGGAGAAAAGGAAATTTCAGAGATATGAGAGAGGATCTGACCAAAATTGATTGGAAAATAACACTGGCAGGAATAATGACAAAGCAACAATGGCTGGAATTTCTGGAAGTCAATTCGGAAGGCACAGGATATATACATCCCAAAGAGAAAGAAGCATTCTAAAGGCAGATGACACAACCGTGGCTAACACGAGAAGTCAACCAACATAAAAGCTAAAGAACGGGCATATAATAAAGCAAAATTAGTGGGAAGTTGGAGAATTGGTAAGCTTTTAAAAACCAACAGAAGGCAACTAAAAAAGTCATTACAAAGGGAAAAATGGAATAAGTTAGCCAATAATATTAAAGAAGATACCAAAAGTTTCTTCAGATACATAAAGTGTAAAAGAAAGGCGAGAGTGGACATCGGACCGCTGGAAAATTATACGAGAGGTAGTAATGGGGAACAAGGAAATGATGGATGAGCCAAGTAATTATCTTGCATCAGTCTTCACTGTGGAAGGCACTAAAAGTACGTCGGAAGTTCGAGAGTGTTGGGGGCAGAAGTGTGTGAAGTTGCCATTACTAGGGAGAAGATTCTTGGGAAACTGGAAGGTCTGAAGGTAGAGAAGTCACTTGCACTGGATGGTGTACATGCAGGGTTCTGAAAGAGCAGGCTAAGGAGATTGCAGAGTCATTAGTAATGATCTGTCAAGAATTAATTGATTCTGGCAAGCCTCCAAAGAAATGGAAAACTGCAAATCTCACTTCACTCTTCAAGAAGGGAGGGGGGCAGAAGAAAGGAAATTAGAGGCCAGTTAGTATGACCTCAGTGGTTGGGAAGATATTGGAATCGATTGGTAAGCATGTTGTTTCAGGGCACTTGATAAAAACAGGCCATAACTTGCATGGTTTCCTCAAGGGAAAATCTTGCCTGACAAATTTGTTGGAATTCTCTGAAGAAATAACAAGCAGGATGGACAAAAGAGAATTAGTTGATGTTGTGCACTTGGATTGTCAGAAGGCCTTTGACAAGGTGTCACACGAGGCTGCTTAACAAGTTAACATATTATGGTACAGTATTAACAGGAGAGATACCAGCATGGATAGAGTACTGGCTGATGGGCAGGAGGCAAAGAGTGGGAATAAAGGGAGACTTTCCTGGTTGGCTGCCGGTGACTAGTGGTGTTCCATAAGGGTCTGTGTTGGAACGATTCTTTTCACATTACATGTCAATGACTTGGATGCTGGAATTGATTACTTGTGGCAAAGTTCATGGATGATATGAAGATAAGTGAAGGGGCAAGAAGTTTTGAGGAAGTAGAGGGGCTTAGACAGATTAGGAGAATGGGTAAACAAATGACAGATGGAATAGAGTGTCGGAAAGTGTATGGTCATGCACTTTGGTAGAAGAATGAAAGGGTATCTTCTAAATGGAAAGAAAATACAAAAAAACTGAGGTGCAGAGGGACTTGGGAGACCTTCTGCAGGATTCCCTAAATGTTAATTTGCAGGTTCAGTTGGTGGTGAGGAAGGCAAATGCAATGTTAGCATTCATTTCAAGAGGACTAGAATATAAAAGCAAGGATGTCATGTTGAGGCTTTATGATGCACCGGTGAGGCCTCACTTGGAGTATTGTGAGCAGTTTGGGCCCCTTATCCAAGAAAGGCTGTGTTGACATTGAAGAGGGTTCAAAGGAGGTTTATAAAAGTGATTCTGGGATTGAAAACTTTATCCTATGAGGAGCGTTTGATGGCTGAATTCAGAAGAATGAGGAGGTATCTCATTCAAATAAATTGAATGTTGAAAGGCCTCAGAAGAGTAGATTTAGAGAGGATGTTTCCTATAGTGGGGGTCTGCGACCAGAGGACACAGCCTCAGAGTAGAGGATGTCGATTTAGAACAGAGATGAGGAGGAATTTCTTCAGCCAGAGAATGGCAAATCTGGGGAATGGTGGCTGCGGAGGACTAGTCATTGTATATACTTAAGGCAGAGGTTGATAGATTCTTGATTAGTTAAAGTATGAAAGGATATGGGGAGAAGGCAGGAAATTGTGGCTGAGAGGGGAAATGGATTAGCCACGATGAAATGGCAGAGCCAACTCGATGGGCCAAATGGTCTAATTCTGCTCCTATATCTTATGGTTGAGGTGTAGACTGGCGTGGACACCTGAATCAGCAGTTTCCACTCTGTAAAGCTGTGTGTGTCACTCTAAGCTCTGACAGTGACCGAGACTGGTGGGCGTGCCAAGCTGGCCAGCACACTAGCAGAGTGCACAGAGGATTACAAGGTGTTTTCCAGTCCGGAGCAGGCAACAGCTGGTGAACTGTAACTCCGCATGGGAGGAAAGTGAAATGTATCTCCTTTCACACCCCAGCCTTTCCAGAGTAACTGCCAGGCATTGCTCTGAGGTCACAGGGTCACTGACTCACAGAGCAGAGAAACGGGTCACTCAGCTAAACTTGCCCATACCGAGTGTGTGGCGTGGCGCAGTGCCTTCGTTAGTCAGGGGACTGAGTTCAAGAGCCGCGAGGTCACGTTGTAGCGCTACAAATCTCTGCTTTGACCACACTTGGAGTGTTGTGTTCAGTTCTGGTCGCCTCATTATAGAAAGAATGTGGAAGCTTTAGAGAGAGTGCAGATGAGATAAGACCATAAGATACAGGAGCAGAATTAGACCATTTGGCCCATCAAGTCTGCTCCACCATCTCATCATGGCTGATCCATATTTCTTCTCAGCTCTAAGCTCCTGCCTTGCCCGTGTCCCTTCATGCCCTGACCAATCACGAATCAATCAACTTCTGCCTTAAATAGACATAAAGACTTGGCCTCCACAGCCACCTGTGGCAACGAATTCCACAGATTCACCACTCTCTGGCTGAAGAAATTCCTCCTCTTCTCAGTTCTAAAAGGACGCCCCTCTATTCTAAGGCTGTGTCCTCTGTTCATAGATTCTCCTACAATAGGAAACATCCTCTCCATATCCACTATATTGAGGCCTTTCAATATTCGATAGGTTTCAATGAGGTCACCCCTCATTATTCTTAATTCTAGAGAACAGAGGGCCAGAACCATCATGTGGTCTTCATATAAGAAGCCTTTCAATCTCTTTTTGTGACACAGACAAAATTCTAGAAGAACTCTAGAAACTAAAGGAACTCAGTAGGCCAGGCAGCATCTATGAAAAAGAGTAAACAGTTGACGTTTCAGGCCAAGACCCTTCATTTTGTGTGTGTTGCTTGCATGTCCAGTATCTGCAGATTTTCTCACGTTGTGCTCTACTGTCATTTTTATGAACCTCCTTTGAACCCTCTCCAATGTCAGCACATCCTTTCATAGATAAGGTGCTCAAAACCGCTCACAATACTCCAAATGAGGCCTCCCCAGTGCTTTATAAAGTCTCAACATTGCATCCTTGCTTTTATATTCTAGTCCTCTTGAAATGAATGCTGACATTGCATTTGCCTTCCTCAGTGCAGACTCAACATGCAAATTAACCTTTAGGGAATCCTGCACAAGGACTCCCAATTCCCTTTGGACCTCAAATTTTTGAATTTTTCTCTCTGCTTAGAAAATAGTCAACCCTTTCATTTCTTCTACCAAAGTGCAGGACCATACACTTTCTGACACTGTATTCCATCTGCCATTTCTTTGCCCATTCTCCTAATCTGTCCAAACTCTTCTGCAGCCTCTACTTCCTCAAAACTACATGCCTCTCCACCTATCTTCATGCCATCTGCAAACTTTGCAACAAAGCCATCAGTTCCATTATCCAAATCATTGACATATAACGTAAAAAGAATCATTCCCAACTCAGACCCCTGCAGAACACCACTAGTCACCGGCAGCCAACTAGAAAAGGCTCCCTTTATTCCCACTCTGCCTTCTGCCAATCAGCCCCTGCTTTACCCACGTTAGCATCTTTCCTGTACCAGGAAGTGAAGCAGCTTGTTCAGATGCTCTCTACTGTGCGTCTGTAGAATGACGAGTACACATGTGCACAGTCTAACTCTCTGCAGCCTCCTCAGAAAGTACAGGCGTTGATGGACTTTCCTGACTGTGCACTCCCAGGAGTCGGAAACTGATCACATCTGATAACCACCTCCTTTGTCTTTTTGACATTGCGGAGGAGGTCACTTGCCTGGCACCAGTCCTCCAGCTCTCATCGGCTGTCTCATTATTGTTGCCAATGAGCCCCACCACTGTTGTGTGATCAGCAAACTGGACAATGTGATTAGTTGGGTGTTTGGCCGTGAATTTGTGTGAGAGCAGAGTGTACAGCAATGGACTTAGCATTGCAGTACTAACACCTTTTCTTTTGGAGCGAAAGAGAACAAGAGGTGACCTGATTCCAGTAGGAGGGCAGTGCACTGGGTCTGACTGGCCACTCCGGGTACAAACGAAGATGTAAATGTTCATCCTTTATATATTTTTTACAATCACAAGATACTACTGGACACTAAGAACATTACGTACCACAGGACCATCCTATTAATGATAGTGATAGACCTGTTGTATACCACTGTTGTGCTGTTGCCTGGACTTGCTGCACACCATTTTACCGTGATGGTGTCCAGTCCAACAAACGGTGCAAGTGATTGTCTCGGTCACGTGACTTGTGATTCCAAGACCCTGTTGGATATTGGTAATGTAGAATACTGCAAGTCTGGCTCACTGGTTTATTGACAAGACCAATGGTGATGAAGCTGTGTTGTGGCACAGACAAAGCCTTCATGCCTGTTGGTGCTGCTCGGGAGGGCAGACACCGAGGCAGTATGTGGGTGCACTGGAATCCGTACTGGGTAGGGGCTGACCGCTCCTGTTGGTGCTGCTCGGGAGGGCAGACACCGAGGCAGTATGTGGGTGCACTGGAATCCGTACTGGGTAGGGGCTGACCCTCCTGTTGGTGCTGCTCAGGAGGGCAGACACTGAGGCAGTATGTGGGTGCACTGGAATCCGTACTGGGTAGGGGCTGACCGCTCCTGTTGGTGCTGCTCGGGAGGGCAGACACTGAGGCAGTATGTGGGTGCACTGGAATCCGTACTGGGTAGGGGCTGACCCTCCTGTTGGTGCTGCTCGGGAGGGCAGACACTGAGGCAGTATGTGGGTGCACTGGAATCCGTACTGGGTAGGGGCTGACTGCTCCTGTTGGTGCTGCTCGGGAGGGCAGACACTGAGGCAGTATGTGGGTGCACTGGAATCCGTACTGGGTAGGGGCTGACCCTCCTGTTGGTGCTGCTCGGGAGGGCAGACACTGAGGCAGTATGTGGGTGCACTGGAATCCGTACTGGGTAGGGGCTGACTGCTCCTGTTGGTGCTGCTCGGGAGGGCAGACACTGAGGCAGTATGTGGGTGCACTGGAATCCGTACTGGGTAGGGGCTGACCGCTCCTGTTGGTGCTGCTCTCCAGGGTCTGCTCAGTACAGCCCTCAGCATTTACTCCATGCTGCCCTCTGGAGCTTGCTCTGTGGAAGAACAAGCTGGATCAGGACACCATCTGCAGGCCACGCCACTCATGGACTTGGGCTAGATTACTTTTATGTGCCTGTATGTTTTCTGCTAATGTAACCAGATATGCTATGTGCTGTTGGTAATGTGTTTTGTACTTTGGCCCCGGAGGAACACTGTTTCATTTCGCTATGTTCATGTATGGGTGGATGATAATTAAACTTGAAGTTGACAGGAGTGTACAAGATGACATGGGGCAGTAATTCAGTGGATAGTCAGAGACATTGGAAATGGGAGGAAGAATAATGTTAAGGTGATTGGAAGAAAGTATAAGAGGGATGTCAGAGGTAAGTTCTTTACACAGAGAGTGGTGGATATTAGGGATATTTAACAGACTCCTAGACAGGAACATGGATGATAGAAAAATGGAGACTTTGTAGGAGGAAACAGTTAGATTGATCTTAGCAACACACATAAAATTCTGGAGGAACTCAGCAGGCCAGGCAGCATCCATGGAAAAGAGTTGGGGGTGGGTAGGGTGAAAGTGTGCAAGAGAAGGGTGACGGTGGGGGGAGGGGGAGAGGAGGCCAACAGTGGGGGGGGGGGAGAGGAGGGGATGGTAGGGTAGGGGAGAGGAAGGTGTCGGTGGGGTAGGGGAGAGGAGGGGACGGTGGGGAGGAGGGGAGAGGGGGGTGACGGTGGGGTAGGGTAGAGGAGGGTGACGGTGGGGGGAGGGGGACAGGAGGGTGACGGTGGGGGGAAGGGGAGAGGAGGGTGACGGTGGGGTAGGGGAGAGGAGGGTGACGGTGAGGTAGGGGAGAGGAAGGTGATGGTGGGTGGGAGAAGGAGAGGAGGGGTTGGTGGGGGGAGGGGAGAGGAGGGTGACGGTAGGGGGAGGGGGAGAGGAGGGTGATGGTGGGGTAGGGGAGAGGAGGGTGACGGTGGGGTCGGAGGAGAGGAGGGTGACGGTGAGGTAGGGGAGAAGAGGGCGACGGTGGGGGGAGGGGAGAGGAGGGCGACAGTGGGGTAGGAGGAGAGGAGGGTGATGGTGGGGGGAGGGGAGAGGAGGGTGACGGTGGGGGAGGGGAGAGGAGGGTGACGGTGGGGAGGAGGGGAGAGGAGGGTGACGGTGGGGGAGGGGAGAGGAGGGTGACGGTGGGGGGAGGGGGAGAGGAGGGTGACGGTGGGAGAGGAGGGTGACGGTGGGGGGAGGGGGAGAGGAGGGTGACGGTGGGGGGAGGGGGAGAGGGGGGTGACGGTGGAGGGAGGGGGAGAGGAGGGTGACAGTGGGGTAGGGGAGAGGAGGGTGACGGTGGGGGGAGGAGGGTGACGGTGGGGTAGGGGAGAGGAGGGTGACGGTGGGGGGGGGAGAGGAGGGTGACGGTGGGGGGAGGGGGAGAGGAGGGTGACGGTGGGGGAGGGGAGAGGAGGGTGACGGTGGGGGAGGGGAGAGGAGGGTGACGGTGGGGGGAGGGGGAGAGGAGGGTGACGGTGGGGGAGGGGGAGAGGAGGGTGACGGTGGGGTAGGGGAGAGGAGGGTGACGGTGGGGGGAGGGGGAGAGGAGGGTGACGGTGGGGGGAGGGGGAGAGGAGGGTGACGGTGGGAAATGATACAAGGCAGTAGCTGGTCAGTTCAGCACAAAAAGTGCTTCGAACCGTGGCCAATCCGGATATCAGAAGTGTTGAGTGGAGCGGACTTGTATCAGGTCCGCTGCCCAAGGATAAAATGTAGCTGTGGGTTAGTACAGCAAAAAAGAGCTTAGACCAGCAACCCATCGGTGTTTGGGATTGATTAGCAAGTGCAAATTAAAGGAAGGCAGGGTAAGACTATATCTGCGTGGACATAGCCAGAGCGGTGATCTTGAGGCTTTAACTCTTCGAGGCTTCAGTCTGAGAAAGCAAAGGAAAGAAAAGCTCAAGTTTTTAACTTCTCTTCTTTATATCTGCTCAAGTAGGACAGTAGGGATGCCAGGCATGATAGCTGAATGTTCCTCTTGCAGGTTGTGGCAAGGCAAGGAGACCTCCAGCGATTTCTAACTTCTAACAAACCACGTATAGAAGTTGGAGCTGGAAATGGATGAACTCCGGATCATTCCGGAGGCCGAGGGGGTGATAGATAGGGCACAGGGAGAACTGGTTACACCCAGGGTGCAGGACACAGGAGACTGGGTGACAGTCAGGAAGGGGCAAGGGGTTAAGGAGCCATTGCAGAGTACCATCCCCCTCAACAACAAGTATATCACTTTGAATACAGTTGGGGGGGGGGGGAAATGACCTAACGGGTCACAGTGGTTATCTGGCACAGAGTCTGCCTCTGTGATTCAGAAGGGAAGGGGGAGAAGAGGCTCGCCGTGGTGATAGGGGATTCATTAATTAGGGGAACAGACAGGAGATTCTGTGGGCGAGAACGAGTGTCCCTGATGGTACGTTGCCTCCCGGGTGCCAGGATCCAGGATATCTCTGCCTGAGTCCTCAGCATTCTTAAGTGGGAGAGCAAACAGAGGGCATGGTCCACGTTGGTACCAATGGCACGGGTAGGACGAGTGACCAGGTTCTGCATAGGGACTTCAGGGAGTTGGGTGCTAAGTTCAGGGCAGGACCTCCAGGGTTGAGATCTCAGGACTGGCACACATGCCACATGCAAGTGAGGCCAGAAGTGGGAAGATAATATAGTTTAATACACGGCTAAGGAGTCGGTGTAGGGGGAAGAGCATTAGATTTTTGGATCATTGGGCTCTCTTCCAGGAAAGGCAGGACCTGTACGGAAGGGATAACTTGCATCTGAACCGGAACGGGACTAATATCCCAGTGGGAAGGTTTGTTAATGCTACAGGATGCAGTTTAAACGAGAGTGCAGGGGGATGGGAACCAGAGTGCCAGAACAGTTAGTGGAGAGATTGTGGAGGCAGATGTTGGTAATACATCAGACAAAGTCAGGAATCAGAAGGTTGAGCATGGTGTGACTAGTGTCCTGAGCTGCCTGTATTTCAGTGCAACAGATACCGTAGGAAAAATGGATAACACTGCTAAAGATGAGGAAGCTGGTTTACAAACAGAGGCAATGTATAGTGAGGAGAGGCCGTTGATAGGGCAAAATTGCAGTCAACAGGATGAGTTGCAATGAAAAAGGCAGACAAAATCGGAAGGGTGAATACAGAACTGAAGGTGTTGTATCTGAACGTGCTCAGTATATGGAATGAGGTCGATGAACTTGCAGCACAGTTACAGATTGGCAGGTATGATGTTGCAGGCATCACTGAATCATGGCTGAAAGAAGATTAGAACTGGGACCTTAATGTCCAAGGATACCCATTGTATCAAAGGGACAGGCAGGAAGGCAGAGGGGGTGGTGTTGCTCTGTTGGTAAAAAATGAAATTAAATCATTAGAAAGAGGTAACATATGGGCGGAAGGTGTTGAATCATTGTGGACAGATCTAAGAAACTGTAAGGGTAAAAAGACCCTGATGGGAATTGTATACAGACCCCAAAACAGTAGTAAGAAAGTGACCTACAAATTAAAGCAGAAGATAGAAGGGGTTTCAATATGCATGTTGATTGGGAAAATCAGGTTGGTGTCGGATTCCACGAGGGTGAATTTCTAGAGTGTCTATCACAGAGCAGCTCATGGTTGCCCACTGGGGGATCAGCTATTCTGAACTGGGTGTTATGCAGTGAACCAGAGTTGATTAGAGAGCTGAAGGTGAAAGAACTCTGGGGCAAGTAATAACAATATGATCAAATTCACCCTTAAATTTGAGAAGCAGAACTGTATTTCTATGTTATATTGACTGTTCATATTTAACCATCTTGTTACGTCCCGTTGCACGTACTATTTATTATAAATTACTATAAATTGCACATTTAGACGGAGATGTAACGTAAAGATTTTTGAGATGTGTCAGTATTACAGTGGATTAAAGGGAATGACAGAGGCATGAGAGAGGAATTGGCCAGGATTGATTGGAAAAGAACACTGGTAGGGATGATGACACAGCAGTAATGGCTGGAATTTCTGGAAACAATTTGGAAGGCATAGGATATCTACATCCCAAAGAGGAAGAAGTATTCTGAAGGAAAAATGACACAAGTGTGGCTAAGAAGAGAAGCTGAAGTCAACGTAAAAGCCAAAGACAGGGTATATAATAGAGCAAAAATTAGTGGGAAAATTTTAAAAACCAACAGAAGTCAACTAAAAAAATAGTCAATAAGGTAAAGATGGAATACGAAAATAAACTAGCCATTAATTTAGAAACATAGAAAACCTACAGCACAATGCAGGACCTGCAGCCTACAAAGCTGAGCCAAACATGTCCTTACCTTAGAAATTACCCAAGGTTACTCATAACTTTCTATTTTTCTAAGCTCTATGTACCTATCCAGGAGTCTCTTAAAAGACCCTATCATTAATACGGATTTAATGGGTGACAGGAGAGGTAGAAGGAGGATTGGAAAATAGCAGATGTTATTTAGCTGTTTAAGGAAGGCTATAAAATAGGCCCAGCTGATGGCACAGTGGCATCAGTGCCGGACCCTGGAGCGAAGGCTCCCGAGTTCGAATCCAGGTCTGGCCACCCCCCGAGCACGCTTTCCATCTGTGCCGGGTGGAGCGTCGAGCTAGCCACTCGGCCTCGTAAAAAAAAGGGTCGCGTCAGGAACGTTCATATCATGACCCGGTTAATCCGAAAGGAGACCGATCCCGACACCACACGCCAGACAAGAGTGGCTGACTGTCTGGTGTGATACGCTAAAAAAAAAAGGCTCTAAAATAAACCACAAAGTATTAAGGAAGATACCAAAAGTTTCCTCAGATACAAAAAAATGTAAAAGAGAGGGCACTGGAAAATGATGTTGGAGAGGTAACAATAAAGGACAAGGAAATGGTGGACGAACTGAATAAGTGGAAAACAGTAGCAGTATGGAGGAAGTTCCAGGTGTCAGGGACATGAGTTATGTGAAGTTACCATAACTGGAGAGAAGGGTCTTGGAAACTGAAAGGTCTGAAGGTATATAAGTCACCTGGAGTTCGGTTCTTTGCGGGAGTGGGACCTGCTCTCTGGGTGTTATGACTGGCTGTTATCTGACATGCCAAGGGCGTGGCCTAAGAGTTCGGCTCACATTTTGGGGCCTAGGATCTTGAGGCTCTGGAGACGGGTGGTTCAAAGGTCAGTGTCCCGACAGCCCGGTGTGTCGTGGGAGCGGGAAGATCTTTGGCTGTGTGCCCAGAGGCCCGAGACCTTTGGGCACAGGGCTCGGAAAAAGCAATGCAACGGACTTTTAACATCGTAAATCAGCGAGTTGCTTGTTATGCCTCCCCTCTCACTGTGAAACAGAGATACCTCTTTCTCCCTTATTAGGGAGAGAGAGCCTGTGGTACGTCGAATACCTGGTGAAACGCAAAGTCTTTGGGGTAACTGCAAGTCTGTGTCTTTGCTGTTGTTTTTCTCACGTTTGAGTGCTTGGGTGGCAGGTGCCAATGCTTTTTTTTGTTGGTTGGGGGGGGGAATTATTGTTGATTGTTGCTTTGCTGCTGCTTATGCTTGGGAGGGGTGAGCTGGGGGGGCTGTGGGGTTCTAACATTTAACTGTCATTCATTCTTTGGGGCACTCCTCTGTTTTCGTGGATGGTTGTGAAGAAAAAGCATTTCAGGATGTATATTGTATACATTTCTCTGACATGAAAGGAATAGATAAGGTAGAAGTAGGAAAGTTGTTTCCATTGGTGGGTGAGACTAGAACTAGGTGACATTGCCTCGAGATTCAGGGGAGAAGATTTAGGATGGAGATGAGGAGAAACTGTTTTTCCCAGAGAGTGGTGAATCTGTGGAATTCTCTGCCCAGGGAAGCATTTGAGGCTTCTTCACTAAATATATTTAAGATACAGTTAGATAGGTTTTTACATTGTAAGGGAATTAAGAGTTATGGGGAAAAGGCAGGTAGATGGAGCTGAGTTTACAGACAGATCAGCCATGATCTTATTGAATGGCAGGGCAGGCTCGATGGGCCGGATGGCCTGCTCCTGCTCCTAGTTCTTATATTCTTATGTGACCAGTTAACCTTTGAAATCAGAGTTGACAAAGACATGGCATAAACATGATGTAGACACAATGTAGGGGCAACACAAACACAATGTAGTCAATGTAGACACAACATAGACATGATGTAGACACAATGTAGTTGAAGAATTTTAAGGGAAACATCGGGTTCGGTGAATACCAATCTATCTTTGCAACTGTTACAGCTCATTCTGAGAATCAGGATGGTGAAAGAATTGAAGCTGGTCACCAACAATAATTCTCTCCAAGGCTAATATTAGCTCAGAGATGATCCCAGTATAAATAACAAAACAAGGCTTCTCTCTGTAAACAGTTCCAACACTCTCCCTCCTCCCAGAACCTCAGAAAACTCCTCAGAACAAGCACAAATCTTGCTAAAATTTCTAAAGCACTGTCTGCCTTTTCAATTAATAAAACTTCAGAAATTCTTATCATCATTTCTTTGCACAGTTTGGCCAGTCCCAGAACAGTTGTAAACCCGGGCGTGTACTCACAGTGGCTCTGCTCTGACCTCCAGTGAACAGACTGGGCACAACATGATTGCAGCTTGCACTCGGCCGAGGACAGCTCAGATTCCACTCTTGATACTGAACCTGCCCAGGTTTTATATTTAGCTGGGTGCCTCCGTCAGAATGTAGAGATCGTTTGCTATCTGATTACAGAGCCATCAAAACCTACAACCTTTCCCATCTGCCAAGCTATGGTCCTGGGATGAAATGTTGCATGATTAGTTGTTATTTATTTACAGCTGATCAAGAGATATTAAAAATGTAACAACAGATTCAAAGGTTAACTGTGATAGCACCAATTGAGATGAAAGCTTAATCCAAACTCAATATACATCACATTATTTCATTGCTCCCAGTCACTAACAATCCAAATCCAAGAGAAGAATATGAATTTGCAACATTCGCATCAATGCAGAGAGTAAAAGTCTGGTCACTGTAAGGTGACTTTTCATGTCATTGAATTGAATTGACTTTATTACTTACATCCTTCACATACATGAGGAGTAAAAATCTTTATGTTACGTCTCCATCTAAATGTGCAATGTGCAATTTATAGTAATTTATAACAAACAGTATGTACAATAGGACAGTCAGTATAATATAGAAATACAGTTGTGTCAGTGTGAGTTCATCAGTCTGATAGCCTGGTGGAAGAAGCTGTCCCGGAGCCTGTTGGTCCCGGCTTTTATGCTGCTACCGTTTCCCAGATGGTAGCAGCTGGAACAGTTTGTGGTTGGGGTGACTCGGGTCCCCAATGATCCTTCGGGCCCCTTTTACACACCTGTCACTGCAAATGTCCTGAATAGCTGGAAATTCACATCTACAGATGCGCTGGGCTGTTCACACCACTCTCTGCAGAGTCCTGTGATTGAGGGAAGTACAGTTCCCATACCAGGCAGTGACGCAGCCAGTCAGGATGCTCTCGATTTTGCCCCTGTAGAAAGTTCTTAGGATTTGGGGGCCCATACCAAACCTTCAACCATCTGAGGTGAAAGAGGCGCCATTGTGCCTTATTCATCACATAGCCGGTATATGCAGACCAAGTGAGATCCTCGGTGATGTTTATGCCGAGGAACTTAAAGCTGTTCACCCTCTCAACCCCAGATCCATTGATGTTAATAGGGGTTAGCCTGTCTCCATTCCTCCTGTAGTCCACAACCAGCTCCATTGTCTTTGTGACGTTGAGGGAGAAGTTGTTTTCTTGACATCACTGTGTCAGAGAGACGACTTCCTCTGTAGGCTGCCTCATTATTATTTAAGATGAGGCCAATCAGTGACGTACAACACAAACACAGTCCAGTTTTAGCCTAGACATACCAGTGTTATTTTATTGTAGACCCACCATAGAAAAAATATTCCATAATCTACTTTCAAAAAGAACTGGAGAAGCTCAGTAGCTGTGGAGCGGAACAAACCGTCAGCTTTTGGGCTGAGATGCTTCATCAGGACTGGAAAGGAAGTGAGACTGAAACCGGAATAAGGTGGTGAGGGGAGGGGAGGAGGACAAGGTGGCACGTTATAGGTGAGACCAGGTGAGGGGGAAGGTGAATGTGTGGAGGATGATGAATGAAGTAAGATGCTGGGAGGTGATAGGTAAAGAGATAAAGGGCGAAGAACAAGTCTGACAGAAGAGTAGCCCATGGGAGAAAGAAACCTGTCCCCTTTCTTTCCAGTCGTGAAGAAGAGTCTTGGCCTGAAACATCAACTGTATATTCCCCTTCATAGATGCTGCCTGACCTGCTGAGTTCCTCCAGAATTGTGTGTGTGTTGTTCTGGATTTCCAGCATCTGCAGAATTTATTGTGTCCACAATCTACCCTAACAATATCTCTCAGAAATGTATAGGTCACAGTATCAGAAATGGGCCCTTCCGAAGACATCTATCATCCAGAGCAGACAAATGGGATTCATGTGAGATAGTTAACAAGGTCTATCAGCCCTAATCCCATCCGCCTACAATTGGGTGATAGAGTTCTGCAGCACAGAAACAGGCGACTCGGCCCCATGCATACATCTGGGCTGGTCCTACTTGCCCACATTTAGCCCATATCTATCTGAGCCCTCATTCTATCCATGAACCTGTCCAAATGTCTTTGCAGCTCATTCTACACAGATACCACCTGAATGTAAAAAGGTTACCCCCCCCCCCCCACCACCACCACCGGTTCCTATTAAATCTCTCCCTTCTCACCTTAAACCTGTGCCCTCTAGTTGTAGATTCCCCAACCCTGGGATAAAGATTGTGCATTCACCCGATCTATGTCCTAGATTTGATACACCTCTGAAATTCCCCAGACTGTTGTCTCTATTAGATAGGATGCACTTTGGGAGACCAATCACTGAAAAGTAAATGACAAGGTCCTTGGGAGCACCAACGTACAAACAACCTTTGGAGTGGGGGAAGAGGTCACCCTGAACACAATACTCCAGTTATGGCCTCACCTAGACTGAAGTCCAATGAGCCAAAAAAAACCTCCTTTACCTCCCTCCACTTTCTTACTCTGGCAACTCGCCTTTTTTTCCCCCCATTCCTAATGAAGGGTCTCAGCCCAAAACATCAACTGTACTGTTTTCCATAGATGCTGCCTGGTCTGCTGAGTTCCTCCAGCTTTTTGTGTGTGATGCTTGGATTTCCAGCATCTGCAGATTTTCTCTTGTTTGTGATTTTACCGCACTCTACTCGTGACTTCTCTTTCAGGGATCTGTGTACTTTAAAGCAGAGGGACATTAGAGTACAACACTCCCCAGGGGCCTGCCATTCACTCTGGAAGTGAACCTGGTTTGGACTTTCTCAAATGCAACACCTCGTTCTTGTCCAAATTAAACTCAGCCCATTTACCCAGCTGATCAGGATACACCAGTACTTTTTGATAACCTTCTTCACTGTCCACTATACCACTAACTTAGTGTCAATTTATTAACCATAGCTTGTACATTCTTATCCAAATCGTTGATAGAGATGATTAACAACATGGACCCAGCACCGACCACCGCAGAGACCTCTCGGCAGAGGCCTCCAATCGAAAGAACAGTCTTCCACCATCTCCCTCTGCTCCCCACCATCAGCCAACTGTTCATCTAATTAACCATCTCTCTCGGACACATCTATCCTACCTAAGCCTCTTCAAATTTTATATACCTTCATCATGGACTCTCCCCAAGTCAGGGTCAGTGTGTGTGTGGGACCGTCCACCAGTGATGGTCACTGTGCATGTGGGACTGTCCCCCAGTGAGGGTCAGTGTGCATGGAGACAGTCACCCCCGCAGGGGTCAGTGTGTGTGTGGGACCGTCCCCCAGAGAGGGTCAGTGTGTGTGTGGGACCGTCTCCCAGTGAGGGTCAGTGTGTGTGTGTGTGGGACTGTCCCCCAGTGAGGGTCAGTGTGTGTGTGTGTGTGGGACTGTCCCCCAGTGAGGGTCAGTGTGTGTGTGTGGGACCATCTCCCAGTGAGGGTCAGTGTGTGTGTGTGTGTGTGGGACTGTCCCCCAGTGAGGGTCAGTGTGTGTGGGACCGTCCCCCCAGTGAGGGTCAGTTTTTGTAGAAACATAGAAAACCTACAGCACAATACAGGCCCTTCAGCTGTGCCAAATATGTCCTTACCTCAGAACTACCTAGGCTTTACCTATAGCCCTCTATTTTTCTAAGCTCCATGTACCTATCCAAAAGTCTCTTAAAAGACCCTACCGTTTCCACCTCCACCGACAGCCCATTCCACACACTCACCACTCTCTGTGTAAAAAATATCCCCCTGACATCTCCTCTGTACCTACTCCAAGCACTTTAAAACTGTGCCCTCTTGTGCTAGCCACTTCAGCCCTGGGAAAAAGCCTCTGACTATCCACATGATCAATGCCTCTCATCACCTTATACACCTCTATCAGGTCACCTCTCATCCTCTGTCGCTCCAAGGAGAAAAGGCCGAGTTCACTCCTCCTATTCTCATAAGGCATGCTCCCCAATCCAGGCAACATCCTTGTAAATCTCATCTGCACCCTTTCTATGGTTTCCATGTCCTTCCTGTAGTGAGGTGAACAGAATTGAGCACAGTATTCCAAGTGGGGTCTGACCAGGGTCCTATATAGCTGCAACATTACCTCTCGGCTCTTAAATTCAATCCCATGGTTGATGAAGGCCAATGCACCGTATGCCTTCTTAACCACAGAGTCAACTTGCGCAGCTGCTTTGAGTGTCCTATGGACTCGGACCCCAAGATCCCTCTGATCCTCCACACTGCCAAGAGTCTTACCATTAATACTATATTCTGCCATCATATTTGACCTACCAAAATGAACCACTTCACACTTATTTGGGTTGAACTCCATCTGCCACTTCTCAGCCCAGTTTTGCATCCTTTCAATGTCCCGCTGTAACCTCTGACAGCCCTCCACACTATCCACAACACCCCCAACCTTTGTGTCATCAGCAAATTTACTAACCCATTCCCCCCCACTTCTCATCCAGGTCATTTATAAAAATCACAAAGAGTAGGGGTCCCAGAATAGATCCCTGAGGCACACCACTGATCACCAGCCTCCATGCAGAATATGACCCATCTACAACCACTCTTTGCCTTCTGTGGGCAAGCCAGTTCTAGATCCACAAAGCAATGTCCCCTTGGATCCCATGTCTCCTCACTTTCTCAATAAGCCTTGCATGGGGTACCTTATCAAATGCCTTGCTGAAATCCATATACACTACATCTACTGCTCTTCCTTCATCAATGTGGCTAGTCACATCTTCAAAATATTCAATCAGGCTCGTAAGGCACGACCTGCCCTTGACAAAGCCATGCTGACTATTCCTAATCATATTATGCCTCTCCAAATGCTCATAAATCCTGCCTCTCAGGATCTTTTCCATCAAATTACCAACCACTGAAGTAAGACTCACTGGTCTATAATTTTCTGGGCTATCCCTACTCCCTTTCTTGAATAAGGGAACAACATCCGCAACCCCAATCCTCCAGAACCTCTCCTGTCCTCATTGATGATATAAAGATCATTGCCAGAGGCTCAGCAATCTCCTCCCTCGCCTCCCACAGTAGCCTGGGGTACATCTCATCCGGTCCCAGTGACTTATCCAACTTGACGCTTTCCAAAAGCTCCAGCTCATGCTCTTAATATCTACATGCTCAAGCTTTTCAGTCCACTGCAAGTCATCCCTACAATCACCAAAATCTTTTTCCGTGGTGAATACTAGAGCAAAGTATTCATTAAGTACCTCTGCCATCTCCTCTGGTTCCATTAATTGGTCCTATTCTCTCACGTCTTATCCTTTTGTTCTTCACATACTTGTAGAATGCCTTGGGGTTTTCTTTAATCCTGTCTGCCAAGGCCTTCTCATGGCCCTTTCTGGCTCTCCTAATTTCATTCTTAAGCTCCTTCCTGCTAGCGTTATAATCTTCTAGATCTCTATCAATTCCCTAGTTTTTTGAACCTTTCATAAGCTCTTTTCTTCTTGACTAGATTTACAACGGCCATTGTACATCACGGTTCCTGTGTCCTACTATCCTTTCCATGTCTCATTGGAACGTATCTACGCAGAACCCCACGCAAATATCCCCTGAACATTTGCCACATTTCTTCCGTACGTTTCCCTGAGAACATCTGTTCCCAATTTACGCTTCCAAGTTCCTGCCTGACAGCCTCATATTTCCCCTTACTCCAATTAAACGCTTTCCTAACTTGTCAGTTCCTATCCCTCTCCAATACTATAGTGAAGGAGATAGAATTGTGATCACTATGTCCAAAATGCTCTCCCACTGAGAGACCTAACACCTGACCAGGTTCATTTCCCAATACCAGATCAAGTACAGCCTCTCCTCTTGTAGGCTTATCGACATATTGTGTCAAGAAACCTTCTTGAACACACCGAACAAACTCCACCCCATCTAAACCCCTTGTTCTAGGGAGATGCCAATCAATATTCGGGAAATTAAAATCTCCCTCAACAACAACCCTGTTGTTATTGCACCGTTCCAGAATCTGTCTCCCTATCTGCTCCTTGATGTCCCTGTTACTATTGAGTGGTCTATAAAAAACACCCAGCAGAGTTATTGAGCCCTTCCTATTCCTAACCTCCACTTACAGATACTCTGTAGGCAACCCCTCCCTGACCTCCTCCTTTTCTGCAGCCGTGACACTATCTCTGATCAGCAGTGCCACGCCCCCACCTCTTTTGCCTCCCTCCCTGTCCTTTCTGAAACACCTAAAGCCTGGCACTTGAAGTAACCATTCCTGCCCCTGAGCCATCCAAGTCTCTGTAATGGCCACAACATCATAGCTCCAAGTGCTGATCCACGCTGTAAGCTCATCTGCTTTATTCATAATATTCCTTGCATTAAAATAGGCACATCTCAAACCATCGGTCTGACTACGTTCCTTCTCTATCACCTGCCTATCCTCCTTTCGCACTGTCTCCAAGCTTTCTCTATTTGTGAGCCAACTTCCCTTTCCTCCTTCACTTCAGTTCGGTTCCCACCCCCCAGCAATTCCAATTTAAACTCTTCTCAATAGCCTTAGCAAATCTCCCCGCCAGGATATTGGTCCCCCTCGAATTCCAGTGCAACCGGTCCTTTTTGTACAGGTCACTCCTGCCCCAAAAGAGGTCCCAATGATCCAGAATGCAGGTACAGCAGGCGGTGAAGAAAGCTAATGGCATGCTGGCCTTCATAACAAGGGGAGTTGAGTATAAGAGCAAAGAGGTCCTTCTACAGCTGTACAGGGCCCTGGTGAGACCACACCTGGAGTACCGTGTGCAGTTTTGGTCTCCAAATTTCAGGGAGGACATTCTTGCTATTGAGGGAGTGCAGTGTAGGTTCACAAGGTTAATTCCCAGGATGGCGGGACTGTCATATGTTGAAAGATTGGAGCGACTGGGCTTGTGTACTCTGGAATTTGGAAGGCTGAGAGGGGATCTGATTGAAACATATAAGATTATTAAGGGATTGGACACGCTAGAGGCAGGAAGCATGTTCCCGCTGATGGGTGAGTCCAGAACCAGAGGCCACAGTTTAAGAATAAGGGGTAGGCCATTTAGAATGGAGTTGAGGAAAAACTTTTTCACCCAGAAAGTTGTGGATCTGTGGAGTGCTCTGCCTCAGAAAGCCAATTCTCTAGATGCTTTCAAGAAAGAGTTAGATAGAGCTCTTAAAGATAGCGGAGTCAAGGGATACGGGGAGAAGGGAGGAACGAGGTACTGATTGTGGATGATCAGCCATGATCACAGTGAATGGCTGGCGGTGCTGGCTCGAAGGGCCAAATGGCCTACTCCTGCACCTATTGTCTATTGTCTAAACCTGAATCAATCCCTCAGCCACGCATTTATCCTCCATCTCATTCTACTCCTATACAGTACTCACTGTCATGTGGCACAGGCAGTAATCCCGAGATTACTACCTTTGAGGTCCTGCTCCTCAACTTCCTTCCTCACTCCCTGTAGTGTGCTTCCAGGACCTCCTCACTTTTCCTACCTATGTCGTTGTACCAATATGTACCATGACCTCTGGCTGTTCACCTTCCCACTTCAGGATCAATCAGAAACATCCCGGACATGGCACCAGGGAGGCAAACTACCATCCATGTTCCTTTCCTGCGTCCACAGAATCGCCTGTCTGACCCCCTAACTACAGAGTCCCCTTTTACTGCTGGGACTGTCCCCCAGTGAGGGTCAGAGCCTGTGTGCGGGACCCTCTCCCCAATGAGGGTCACTGTGTGCATGTGGGACCGTCCCCCAGTGAGGGTCAGTGTGTGTGTGGGACTGTCCCCCCAGTGGGGGTCAGTGTGAGCGTGGGACTGTCCCCCATTGAGGGTCAGTGTGTGTGTGGGACCGTCCCCCAGTGAGGGTCAGTGTGTGCGTGGGACCATCCCCCAGTGAGGGTCAGTGTGTGTGTGGGACTGTCCCCCCAGTGGGGGTCAGTGTGAGCGTGGGACCATCCCCCAGTGAGGGTCAGTGTGTGTGTGGGATCGTTCCCCCAGTGAGGGTCAGTGTGTGTGTGTGTGGGTCCATTCCCCCCAGTGAGGGTCAGTGTGTGTGTGGGACCGTCCCCCCAGTGAGGGTCAGTGTGTGTGTGCGACCATCCCACAATGAGGGTCAGTGTGTGTGTGGGACCGTCCCCCAGTGAAGGTCAGTGTGTGTGGGACCGTCCCCCAGTGAAGGTCAGTGTGTGTGGGACTGTTCCCCAGTGAGAGTCAGTGTGTGTGTGGGACTGTCCCCCAGTGAGGATCAGTGTGTGTGTGGGACCGTCCCCCAGTGAGAGTCAGTGTGTGTGTGGGACCGTCCCCCAGTGAGGGTCAGTGTGTGTGTGTGGGACCTTCCCCCCAGTGAGAGTCAGTGTGTGTGTGGGACCTTCCCCCAGTGAGGGTCAGTGTGTGTGTGGGACTGTCCCCCAATGAGGGTCAGTGTGTGTGTGGGACCGTCCCCCAGTGAGTCAGTATGTGTGTGGGACTGTCCCCCAGTGAGGGTCAGTGTGTGTGGGACCGTCCCCCAGTGAGAGTCAGTGTGTGTGTGTGGGACTGTCCCCCAGTGAGGATCAGTGTGCGTGTGGGACCGTCCCCAGTGAGGGAACATCCCAGTGCGGTCGGATCGGTGGGTGTTCCGGAATCACGCCTGTTACTTGTACCTTGAATGACGGATTGATCAGCCGCGGCTCCTGGACTCTCATCCCCGGAATGAAGTGCCACCTCTTTCCAGTGATCTCTGTCCCGGCACAGGTCACCGCCCCCTGTCCGTCAGTGGTCCCCAGCTCCTGTCCGTCACGAGTGCCCCATCCTATTTCGGATCGGTCCCAGGTCCAAGATTCCTCCCGTACTGTTACCGCGCCCCACCAACACTGTAGATGTCCTTAATCTAATCGACCTCTAGTGTTCGGCCACGTCCTTCCCCAGCATCGAGGCCGTGACCGCCAGCTCAGTATCCCGACCCTGCCCCGTCCCGGCTCCGCCCTTGTGACAAACCCCACCAATCAAGCATAGAGCGCTGTAAATCCAAGCAATACCCACAAGCTGCTGGAGGAACTCAGCGGGCCGGGCCGGGCCGGGCCGTCGGGAAAGAGGCTCTCGGCTCGAAACGACGACTCCATAGATGCTGCCCGACCTGCTGGGTTTCTCCAGCATCTTGTGAGCGTCAATCAAACCCGAGCCGGTTCCCGACCCCGCCCCCAGCAGCACGCCCCGCCCATGACCCCGCCTCCAGCAACACGCTCCGCCCCTGACCCCGCCCCAGCACCTCCCGCCCTTGCCCCGCCCCCAGACCCTGACCCCGCCCTCTCCGTCCCATTATAGGCGGGAGGCCGGACTCTACCACTAATCCCCGTTTGGAGGGGTGAGGATGGGTTCCCGACTCAGGGACCGAGTGTCCGGGAGGCCAGGAACGGGGCCACTGCTAGCCGGAGGGGAGAGAATGGAAAATGATCAGAAAAGGAATGCCGCGAGATGGCTGCGTCGAGAGCTGGGACGGTGGCTCGCTTGCTGTCGGGGCAGGATAACCCCCTCTCCCGAGGGTGGTGAGTCTAGTTCAGGATATCGCCGAGGGGCCGAGTGGCGTCAGAACACGCCTGGTAACGGCTCCAGCGAGCGGTGAGCGGGGCGAGTCTGTGTCTAGAGTCCGTGCCGCCCCACCCCACCACACCCCCAGTTTCCCTGACAGACTGAGGTCCGCCGTCCCATCCTGTCCACTCTCCGACAGATCCCCCTTTCTTCCCCGCCTCGCCGACCTCCCCACTCCCTCTCAAACCTCTCATCACCCCTCACCCTCAAACACCCCCTCAACACCCTCACCCTCTCAAACCCCCCTCACCCTCTCACCCCCACTCCCTCTCAAACCTCTCATCACCCCTCACCCTCAAAACACCCCCTCAACACCCTCACCCTCTCAAACCCCCCCCACCCTCTCACCCCCACTCCCTCTCAAACCTCTCATCACCCCTCACCTCAAACACCCCCTCAACACCCTCACCCTCTCAAACCCCCCCCCACCCTCTCACCCCCACTCCCTCTCAACCTCTCATCACCCCTCACCCTCAAAACACCCCCTCAACACCCTCACCCTCTCACCCCCACTCCCTCTCAAACCTCTCATCACCCCTCACCCTCAAACACCCCCTCAACACCCTCACCCTCTCAAACCCCCCTTCACCCTCTCACCCCCACTCCCTCTCAAACCTCTCATCACCCCTCACCCTCAAAACACCCCCTCAACACCCTCACCCTCTCACCCCCACTCCCTCTCAAACCTCTCATCACCCCTCACCCTCAAAACACCCCCTCAACACCCTCACCCTCTCACCCCCACTCCCTCTCAAACCTCTCATCACCCCTCACCCTCAAAACACCCCAACACCCTCACCCTCTCACCCCCACTCCCTCTTAACCTCTCATCACCCCTCACCCTCAAAACACCCCCTCAACACCCTCACCCCTCAAACCCCCCCACCCTCTCACCCCCACTCCCTCTCAAACCTCTCATCACCCCTCACCCTCAAAACACCCCCTCAACACCCTCACCCTCTCACCCCCACTCCCTCTCAAACCTCTCATCACCCCTCACCCTCAAAACACCCCCTCAACACCCTCACCCTCTCAAACCCCCCCTCACCCTCTCACCCCCACTCCCTCTCAAACCTCTCATCACCCCTCACCCTCAAAACACCCCCTCAACACCCTCACCCTCTCACCCCCACTCCCCTCAAACCTCTCATCACCCCTCACCCTCAAACACCCCCTCAACACCCTCACCCTCTCAAACCCCCCCTCACCCTCTCACCCCCACTCCCTCTCAAACCTCTCATCACCCCCACCCTCAAAACACCCCCTCACACCCTCACCCTCTCAAACCCCCCTCACCCTCTCACCCCCCTCCCTCTCAAACCTCTCATCACCCCTCACCCTCAAAACACCCCCTCAACACCCTCACCCTCTCAAACCCCCCTCACCCTCTCACCCCCACTCCCTCTCAAACCTCTCATCACCCCTCACCCCTCAAAACACCCCCTCAACACCCTCACCCTCTCAAACCCCCCTCACCCCTCAACACCCTCACCCTCTCAAACCCCCCTCACCCTCTCACCCCCACTCCCTCTCAAACCTCTCATCACCCCTCACCCTCAAAACACCCCCTCAACACCCTCACCCTCTCAACCCCCCTCACCCTCTCACCCCCACTCCCTCTCAAACCTCTCATCACCCCTCACCCTCAAAACACCCCCTCAACACCCTCACCCCCACTCCCTCTCAAACCTCTCATCACCCCTCACCCTCAAAACACCCCCTCAACACCCTCACCCCCACTCCCTCTCAAACCTCTCATCACCCCTCACCCTCAAAACACCCCCTCAACACCCTCACCCTCTCACCCCCACTCCCTCTCAAACCTCTCATCACCCCTCACCCTCAAAACACCCCCTCAACACCCTCACCCTCTCAAACCCCCCTCACCCTCTCACCCCCACTCCCTCTCAAACCTCTCATCACCCCTCACCCTCAAAACACCCCCTCAACACCCTCACCCTCTCACCCCCACTCCCTCTCAAACCTCTCATCACCCCTCACCCTCAAAACACCCCCTCAACACCCTCACCCTCTCACCCCCACTCCCTCTCAAACCTCTCATCACCCCTCACCCTCAAAACACCCCCTCAACACCCTCACCCTCTCAAAACCCCCTCACCCTCTCACCCCCACTCCCTCTCAAACCTCTCATCACCCCTCACCCTCAAAACACCCCCTCAACACCCTCACCCTCTCACCCCCACTCCCTCTCAAACCTCTCATCACCCCTCACCCTCAAAACACCCCCTCAACACCCTCACCCTCTCACCCCCACTCCCTCTCAAACCTCTCATCACCCCTCACCCTCAAAACACCCCCTCAACATACTCACCCTCTCAAACCCCCCTCACCCTCTCACCCCCACTCCCTCTCAAACCTCTCATCACCCCTCACCCTCAAAACACCCCCTCAACACCCTCACCCTCTCAGCCCCACTCCCTCTCGAACCTCTCATCACCCCTCACCCTCAAAACACCCCCTCAACACACTCACCCTCTCAAACCCCCCTCACTCTCTCACCCCCACTCCCTCTCAAACCTCTCATCACCCCTCACCCTCAAAACACCCCCTCAACACCCTCACCCTCTCAAAACCCCTCACCCTCTCAAACCCCCCTCACCCTCTCACCCCCACTCCCTCTCAAACCTCTCATCACCCCTCACCCTCAAAACACCCCTCAACACCCTCACCCTCTCAAACCCCCCTCACCCTCTCACCCCCACTCCCTCTCAAACCTCTCATCACCCCTCACCCTCAAAACACCCCCTCAACACCCTCACCCTCTCACCCCCACTCCCTCTCGACCCCCTCACCCTCAAAACACCCCTCACCCTCTCAAACCCCCCTCACCCTCTCACCCCCACACTCCCTCTCAACCCTCATGCTCAAAACACCCCCTCAACCCCTCATCACCCCTCAACCCCTCATCACCCCTCACCCACTCAACACCCCTCACCTTCAAAACACCCCTCACCCTCACCACACCCTCTCACCCTCAAAACCCCCCTCATCCTCTCCACACCCTTCACCCTCAAAACACCCCCCTCACCCTCTCGACCCCCCTCACCCTCTCGACACCCCCCGTCACCCTCTCCCACCTCCATCTTCCCTCTCTCCTCTCTCTTTTCCCTTTCCCTCCCCCCTCTCACACCCTGCTTGCCCCTCCCTTTCCCTTTCACCCCGTCCGACACTCCAGACTTTCCCATTCTCTCCTCTCTCTCACACGCCTGATGCCTCGCACCCTCTCCTTGTCCCATCTCAGTCCCCTGCCTCTGACCTCGTTCCATGGAGAATCCACCAGGAACCCCTCCTGAAGGGCATCCTGTCATTCTGACTAGCTGGGGATGAGCTGTGTTGGGACGGGTGAGGCTAACTAGTTTGTGGAGAGGTAAGGGTGTGTTGGGTGGGAGTTACATTGCTGTCTCCTCTGCCTGTTACCAATCTCACCCTTTGCAAACAGCAGCCTCTGTTGTTCAAGTGAACATTTGCGAATGTTTTTCATGCTTTTACCCGCTACTCCCCTGCCTGTCCAGGTATCACTCAGTCACCAAGTGCTCTGTCCTGCCTTTTCCTTTCAGTGTTGGTTTGTCCCTTATCTCTGGACTTTATGGTGGCAACAGGATTTCTTGCTCCTTAAATGTGTGAATGATTCATTATTGAATTGTGACCTGGATCTGACCCAATAGTTTCTTGGGAAAGCTGTCTCATCACACAGTCAGTGTTCCCTGGCTCTCAGGAGCAGTTTGACATCTCCTCCCCTTCTGATTGCAGTTACAGAAATGTGTCAGCACTACTGGGCCATTTACCAACCGAACCCTGCAGTCTCTTGTCTGTCCAACAAAGCCTAAAGAATTAATCTAATCTGAATTCCCCCAGGTAGATTTAGGACACATTGTCACAAGAAGGAATCCAAGTCAGACTCCAGACAACCACTGCACTGCAGACACGAGTTTCCTATCCCAGTGAATGTGCACTTGAAACCTCCCGTTAAACCACACCAGATTCCGATTCAGATATAATTATCACATGGACATGCAAACACACAGTGAAATATGCTGTTTGCAATATGACCAGCACAAGCTGGGGGCAGCCTGCAAATTTCGGCTCCAACACAACACGTCCACAACGAACTGGCTTGTGGACTGACCTACCCCCACCCACATTATCTGCACAAATTACCCATCAACCAGCACCTGGCTGGGATTCAGGAGGAAGCAGGAATGTCCGGCAGGTTAGTCAGGGAGAAGCCAGTCTGCCAGATTCAGGAGGAAGCAGGAATGTCCGGCAGGTTAGTCAGGGAGAAGACAGCTTGCCAGATTCAGGAGGAAGCAGGAATGTCCGGCAGGTTAGTCAGGGAGAAGACAGCTTGCCAGATTCAGGAGATAGAGCATTTCTCCCCCTCTGGTTGAGGTGTGGGGTCCATCACTCTTGTACAGGTCACACCTGGCCCAGAAGAGGTCCCAAGCCCTGCCCCTACACCAAGTCTTAAGCTGCACGTTCATGGGGTATGTCCTTCTCATTCTGCCCTCAATAGCACGAGGCACTGGGGGGAATCTGGAGGTTACTGCCCAACCCCCCCACCCCCTGAATACCCGCTTGTTAACTCTCCCCTCAAACAGTTGCAGAGATTTACGTGGTTATATATCACCAGCTGCCTGTGCGCAACTATCAATTTGGATGTTGTAGCAGGCTTGATGGACTGGCATTGGTGTGGACCAAGTTGGCAGTACTGTGTGCACCAGACTCCTCTCCCTACAGCTTACCCCCTCTGTACCACCCTGTGCTTGGTGCTGTTCGCCCATGGCACCCACAGCAACCCCACCAAACAAGCCATACCCCCTATAATGAAAGACCAGCCCTTCCTCATCTTCTGGAACATTCCGACTGAGAAATGCAGCACTCACCGAGGGGTTGACCTCCACCTGGGTGACTATGGGATCGTGACCAATGAAAATGAAGTCTTTATGGGAGAGAACATCACCATATTTTACGTTGCACAGTTGGGCAAGTACCCATACTACCTGGGTGACGAACCAGTGAATGGGGGCTGCCCCCAGAACGCCAGCCTGAGGGAGCACAGCAGAGCGATGAGGGCTGACGTACACAGGTACTTATCCAGGAACTACAGGGGCCTGGCTGTTATTGACTGGGAAGAGTGGCGGCCCCTTTACTGGAGGAACTGGGGTTCCAAAATCATCTACAGGAACAAGTCACAGGACATTGTCCGAGCCCGGCATCCAGAAAGCTCTTCCCAGCAGGTCGAGAAGCAAGCCCAGGTGGAGTTTGACAAGGCCGCAAGGCTCTTCCTCAGCAGCACCCTGAAACTGGGCCAGCAGCTGAGACCGGCGGCACTCTGGGGCTTCTACCTCTTCCCCGACTGTTACAACTACCACTACGGGCCTGAGTATGCCGAGTACGATGGCCGCTGTCCCGCAGTCGAGATCGAACGCAACAACGACCTGGGCTGGTTGTGGGCACAGAGTAACGCTCTTTTCCCGTCCGTCTACGTGGAGGAACGGTTAAAGTCTTCCAAACGAGTCAGGCTCTATGCCAGATACCGAGTGACAGAGGCCATGCGAGTAGCACTGCTGTCGGGCTCCAAGTACACACGGCCTGTCTTTGTGTATGCCCGCTCGCACTACACTGAAACCCTCAAACCTTTGTCACAGGTGGGTGCATCTGGGTAGGAACTGGTTTGTTGGTGTTACGTGTACCATGAAACCAATGTATGTCAAAGATAAAAACTATCAGGGGCATGAGGGAGAATCTCACCGTGGGAGGGGCGGTGAGGGAGAATCTCACCGTGGGAGGGGCGGTGAGGGAGAATCTCACCGTGGGAGAGACGGTGAGGGAGAATCTCACCGTGGGGGGGTGGTGGTGAGGGAGAATCTCACCGTGGGGGGGGGCGGTGAGGGAGAATCTCACCGTGGGGGGGGGCGGTGAGGGAGAATCTCACCGTGGGAGGGGCGGTGAGGGAGAATCTCACCGTGGGAGATACGGTGAGGGAGAATCTCACCGTGGGGGGGGGGACGGTGAGGGAGAATCTCACTGGGGGGCAGTGAGGGAGAATATCACTGTGGGAGGGGCAGTGAGGGAGAATCTCACTGGGAGGGGCGGTGAGGGAGAATCTCACTGGGGGGGCGGTGAGGGAGAATCTCACTGGGAGGGGCGGTGAGGGAGAATCTCACTGGGGGGGCGGTGAGGGAGAATCTCACTGTGGGAGGGGCAGTGAGGGAGAATCTCACTGTGGGAGGGGCGGTGAGGGAGAATATCACCGTGGGGGCGGTGAGGGAGAATCTCACTGTGGGAGGGGCAGTGAGGGAGAATCTCACTGTAGGAGGGGCGGTGAGGGAGAATCTCACTGGGGGGCGGTGAGGGAGAATCTCACTGTAGGAGGGGGGGTGAGGGAGAATCTCGCTGGGGGGCGGTGAGGGAGAATCTCACTGTGGGAGGGGAGGTGAGGGAGAATATCACCGTGAGGGCAGTGAGGGAGAATATCACCGTGGGGGCAGTGAGGGAGAATCTCACTGTGGGAGGGGCAGTGAGGGAGAATCTCACTGTAGGAGGGGCGGTGAGGGAGAATCTCCTGGGGGGCGGTGAGGGAGAATCTCACTGGGGGGCGGTGAGGGAGAATCTCAATGTAGGAGGGGGGGTGAGGGAGAATCTCGCTGGGGGGCGGTGAGGGAGAATCTCACTGTGGGAGGGGAGGTGAGGGAGAATATCACCGTGAGGGCAGTGAGGGAGAATATCACCGTGGGGGCAGTGAGGGAGAATCTCACTGTGGGAGGGGCGGTGAGGGAGAATCTCACTGTAGGAGGGGGGGTGAGGGAGAATCTCGCTGGGGGGCGGTGAGGGAGAATCTCACTGTGGGAGGGGCGGTGAGGGAGTAGCACAGTGTGGGGGAGAATCTCACAGTGGGGGGGGGGGTTGGTGAGGGAGCATCCCCAATGTGGCAGGTTTAGTCCAGCTGCTGTTTCTCAGAGAAGGAAGCCGACACTCAAAACCAGTTTCTCTGCACCTAAAAACCTATTCACCTCCAACTCTCCCAGCTGGAACACAGAAAGGTACAGCACTTTGGGCCCACATTGTTTTTACTGAACACAATACCAAATTAAACCAATCCCATGTGCCAGCACAAGGTCGACATCTGTCCATCCCCTGGTCCTGTGCCTATCTAACAGCCTTTTAAACTTTTCAACACATTGGTTGTGTTTGCCTCCACCATCTCTCCAGGCACTCACCAAACTCTGTAAAATCAAAAAAAAACCTTCCTCACACATGTCCTTTGAAGTCTTCCTTTCTCACCTTAAATCTATGCCATTTCCATCCTGGGGAAATGACTGTTAGTCCACCTTATCTGAGCCTCTCATACCTTTATAAACTTCTCTCAGGTCTCCCTTCAGACTCTGACACGCCAGAAAAAAACATCCAAATTTGTCCCACCTCTCCTTATAGCTCAAACACGAGGTAATCTGCAGGTGCTGGAAATTCAAGCAACATGCTGGTGAATGCAGCAGGCCAGGCAGCATCTATAGGAAGAGGTACAGTCGACGTTTTGGGCTGAGAGGGTCCCAGCCCGAAACGTCGACTGTACCTCTTCCTGTAGATATCTCCTTATAGTTAATGCTTTCTAATCCAGGCAGCGTGCTGGTGAACCTCCTCCGCACCCTTTCCAAAGCCTCCACACCCTTCCTGTAATCAGGGGATCAGAACTGCACATGATAATTCTGCCTACACAGATGCAACATGAGTTCTTGACATAGTCATTGTTGCAAATGCTGGGGAGCGTGTGGTACATCTTCTTTACCAGCCTTTCAGTAGTCAGCCTTTCAGTAGTTATGGACTTGCACCCCAAGATCTCTCTGTACGTCGGTGTTGTCCTTTACTGTACACTTCCCCTCATTTCTATCCTGTCAAGGTGCAACATCCCACTTTCCAGGATTAAACTCCCTCTGCCATCTCTCCGCCCACTGATCTATATCCTACTGTATTATCTGATGTCCTTCTTCACTGTCCACAACTCCTCCAATGTTTGAAGGATCATTAACTGTGTTTTTTCTCTCTACTGATATTGCCTGGCATGCTGAGTGCTTCCAGCATTTCCCATATTTTATTTACACATTTATCCTACATTTTATCCCTAAGTCCAGAGAGCTCATGAGTGGAGCTATTCAAATGGAGCTCTGTAGGTTTTTAAACTCGTCCCTCCACTCTGCCAATCTAAGTTCCTTTCTGCTGAGAACAAGGCCAGCCTCCTTTCTTTACATTGTCCCTGAGGAGCATGTTAATGAAGGGTCCGTCTGCATCGCTCCAGCCACTCCCAGAACACTTCCTGCAGATCGTTCCCCACCCGGGAACTGCTGACCCTGACTTCCTGTTGACAGGATTAGCCCACATCCCGTTAGCTCGCTCACTCCCCGATCTTCTGGATGGTTATTGTTAATGCTTCAGCTGTTGTTAATCATTCATCTCCCTCCCCCCTCCCCCAGTCACCTCCTCCAGGCTCTCCCATCCCTCTCCTTTCCCTGCAGCCCCCCCCATGTCGCCCTTCCCTCCTCATCCAGTGCCTTGTGTTACAGGTTGATCTGATCCACACCGTTGGGGAGATTGCAGCCTTGGGGGCGAGTGGAATAGTTCTCTGGGGGTCTCTCGACTTCTCCAGGACCACAGTAAGGAGCATGGTCTTGCACCCATTTCCCTTACACATTCGCACTGGCGTGCATCACACCTAATTGCACCCAATTTCCTTTACAGACACATCGGCATGCTTCACCCTCCTGATCACACTCACTTCCCTTACAATCACAAAGTACTTCACACACCTGCTCACACTCACTTCCCTTACATACTCTCACTGACGAGTTTCACCCTCCTGATCACACTCACTTCCCTTACAATCACAAAGTGCTTCACACACCTGATCACACTCACTTCCCTTACACACTCTCACTGACGAGCTTCACACACCTGCTCACACTCACTTCCCTTACACACTCTCACTGACGAGCTTCACACACCTGCTCACACTCACTTCCCTTACACACTCTCACTGATGAGCTTCACACACATGCTCACACTCACTTCCCTTACACACTCTCACTGACGAGCTTCACACACCTGCTCACACTCACTTCCCTTACACACTCTCACTGATGAGCTTCACACACCTGCTCACACTCACTTCCCTTACACACTCTCACTGACGAGCTTCACACTCACTTCCCTGACACACTCTCACTGACGAGCTTCACACACCTGCTTACACTCACTTCCCTTACACACTCTCACTGACGAGCTTCACACACCTGCTCACACTCACTTCCCTTACACACTCTCACTGATGAGCTTCACACACCTGCTCACACTCACTTCCCTTACACACTCTCACTGACGAGCTTCACACTCACTTCCCTGACACACTCTCACTGACGAGCTTCACACACCTGCTTACACTCACTTCCCTTACACACTCTCACTGACGAGCTTCACACTCCTGCTCACACTCATTTCCTTTACACACTCTCACTGACGAGCTTCACGCATCTGCTCACACTCACTTCCCTGACACACTGACACTGGCATACTTCATACACCCGCGTGGTATAATGACCCGTTGTTTTGTGGTGACATCATTGGGGATAGACTCAGATTCATGCAGACAGAAACAGGCCCTTCAGCCCAGCTGGTCCATGCCAACCAAGTTACTCATACAAGCTAGTCAGATATACCTGTTTTTGGCTCGTATCCTCTAAAATGTACCTACCCATGTACATATCTCATATCCTCTAAAACATACCCATCAATGTACATGTCCAACTACCTTTTAAATGTTGTTAATTTACCTGTTTCAATCATTTCCTCTGGCAGCTCATTCCATAAACTGACCACCCTTTGGGTGAAAATATTGCCTCTCAGGTCCCTATTAAATATCCCCCCCCCCCACCCCCCTCCATCTTAAAACTATGCCCTCCATTTCTTGATACTCCAATCCTGAGGAAAAAAGACTGTGGATATTGGCCACCTATGCTTCTAATTTGATACACTTCTTTAAGATCACCCCTCACTCTCAATGCTCCAGTGGAGCTGTAGGTGGGTTTTGGGGGTTTACACCGTGAAATGTGTGGGCGGTCACTGACGGACTAGGGTCACCGAGTTCTGCTACATCACTGCACAGAAATACCCCAAGAGTCCAAAACCAGGAAGAGCTGAGCCACAGAGAGCGCGGAGGATATTCATGAGGACATTGCTGGAATTTGAGGGGCTGTGCAGAGAAGAGCCACAACTTTTTCACCCAGAGGGCAGTGGGTATATGGAATGGGCTGCCAGAGGAAGTAGTTGAAGCAGGTACATGAAAAACATTTAAAAGATACAAGGAACTGAGACAAGCACCTTGGTGGACTGAAGGGCATTTCTGTGCTGAGTGATTGTGCCCATTTAGGACCTCAGCAGAAGCCGTTGCTGTGATCTATCACATGACTGCACTGAATGATCCTCCTGGTTACCTTCCTGCTGCCGGCCTCAGTGGATCTGTCAGCTGGACCTGGTGGGTTTGGTCAGGGAGGTCTCAACGGCTTGCTGGCAAAACGAGAAAGGAGCTGACGGCCAACCAGCCAGGGTTGAGTGTTGCCAAATCACGTCGATGTTGTTGTCACGGTGAGGTACAGATATTGGAATTGGTTTATTATTGTCATATGTACTGTACTGAGATACAGCGAAAGGCTTGTCTTGCATACTGTCCTTTCAAATCGGATCATTACACATTGAGGTAGAACAAGGGAAAACAGTCACAGCGCAGAATAAAGTGTTCTAGTCACAGAGGAAGTGTGTGGATGATGTACAGTAAATCTGCGGAAGTTTGTTAGAGTGTTCAGCGACAAGCCCAGTCTCCTTAGACTTCTCAGAAAGTTGAGGTACTGGCCCACCTTTATCACGATTGCATCTGTGTGTTGGGCCCAGCACAGGAAACCCGAGATGTTAACGCACAGGAATTGGAAGGTGCTGACATTCTGTGTCCTCCTCTGTCCATGCAGGAAAACTGCCAGAGTGTGAAGGATAATCTGAAAAGCATCCTGGGCCCCTACATTTTGAATGTGACAATGGCCGCCCGTTTGTGCAGTCACACACTGTGCAGGAAACACGGGAGATGTTACCGCAAGTGGCCCGAGGATGATGCCTTCTTACACCTGAGTCACAAGTCCTTCCACATGGTGACCCGAGAAAGAATCTACGTTAAAGGCCGTCTCAGGCGCTCGGACCAGAGGTGGATTCGAGCCCACTTCCACTGTCAGTGCTACAAGGGCTGGAGTGGTTTACGATGCAGCCACTTTGAGGTCAGCTCAGCGGCGCCTTGTACGGAACAGTCCATCTTCACCATGGCTTTCCTCCCACTGCTGATCCAGTTCCTCTGCTGACAGGAGCCGGCTTTCCCAAAATGAAGACAACTTCCTGAAAGTTACTAAGTTGACTGGCATTGTTAATTCTACATGATTGTTGTTGCTGTTACACACAAAGCTATAGAATCAGGCCATTTGGTCCATTTAGTCCATGACAAACTATTAAGCTGCCTAGTCCCATTGACCTGCACCTGGACCATAGCGCTCCATACTCCTCCCATGAAATCAAGCCTGCATCCACCAGTTCTGCTGGCAGCTCATTCCACAATCTCACCGCCCAAATTACCCCTCAGCTTCCCCTTCAATATTTCACCTTTCACCCTTGACCCAGAACATGTAGTTGTAGTTTCATCCAACCTCAGTGGAAATGGCCTGTTTGCATTTACCTTATCTATAGCCCTGATACAGGATATTTCAGGTCCCTGCCTCCACCTCCCCATTGGACGGAGAGTTCCAGATTCCAGCCACTTGCTCATGTGAAAATAGTTCCCCCCCCAACCCTCCCTCTCGCTTTAACCTGTGTCCTCATGTCATCCACACCCACCATAGGGAAAATATTTCTACTACCTCACTATCCAGTCCTACTTTCCCACACCTCTATTGGGTCCTCCAGGGAAGACAAGTTCAGCCTCTCCAGCAGGTAACATCCTAGTGAGTATTCTCTGCATCTCCTCCATTGATTGAGTTATAATCACTGTTCTCAATTGCCCGACCTAGCTCACTTCTCAATAAAGGTTTAGAGCAGCCCCTTCCCTAATTGGATTATCTAGATACTGTGCCAAGAAACCCACCTTGCAACTTCTGCTCCGCCCATGCCTCTTGCATGGTGGAGATCTGGACCGCCTATGGGGAAAATGAAGTTACTCACAACACAGACTGAAGTTTTTACATCTTTCCATAACCTGAGACAGATCTGTTCCTCCATCTCCCACTGGCCAAGTTTGTCACCCCATCATTTTTAATCCTGAGTTCCCCCCGAACTTTCTCAGTGGATGAGCCCCGGTACGTTTTCTCTGCACGCAGCAGATAGGAAGAGTTCCCAACCTGAGGCCCACTGACCACGCAGTTAACGACAGGGATCCATGACGAAAGAAAGGTCGGGCACCTCTGGTTTAGTTGGATATAGACCAAATCTGAACAAATGGGATTTAGGAGGTAATCTCGGTCGGCATGCTGATAAACACTGGGACTTTATTGAATCAATGACTACAGTTCACTGTGTCTTGGATGTAAAATGTTCCGAGTTGCTGTGTCTGGGAGTTCAGTTGCTACCAGCACACCGTCCTTGGTCACGGAGCGACGTCCCCATGGGACATTAACCAGACTGGGCGACATTTACCATGGTGGTGTTTTCACCTCTTGGGGTCAGCTGTTGTCATGCGACCAAGAGAAACCCTGAGGGAAATTCAGGTAAACACGAGCAAATCTGCAAATGCTGGAAATTCAAGCAATGCACACAAAATGCTGGTGAACGCAGCAGGCCAGGCAGCATCTATAAGAAGAAACACAGTCGATGTTTCAGGCCGAGACCCTTCGTCAGGACTAGAACAAAGAACATAGAATAGTACAGCACAGTACAGGCCCTTCGGCCCACAATGTTGTGCCGACCCTCAAACCCTGCCTCCCATATAAGCCCCCACCTTAGATTCCTCCATATACCTGTCTAGTAGTCTCTTAAACTTCACTAGTGCATCTGCCTCCACCACTGACTCAGGCAGTGCATTCCACGCACCAACCACTCTCTGAGTAAAAAAGCTTCCCCTAATATCCCCCTTGGGCCCCTAATATGGCCCGATCATTGAGGGTGTTTAAGGAGGAGATTGACAGGTATCTAATTAGTCAGGGTATCAAGGGATATGGGGAAAAAGCCAGAAATTGGAACTAGATGGGTGAATAGTGTAGCTCATGGGGGAGCTGCGGAGCAGACTCGATGGGCCGAATGGGCTACTTCTGCTCCTTTGTCTTGTGATTTTGAACTTCCCACCCCTTACCTTAAAGCCATGTCCTCTTGTATTGAGCAGTGGTGCCCTGGGGAAGAGGCGCTGGCTATCCACTCTATCTATTCCTCTTATTATCTTGTACATCTCTATCATGTCTCCTCTCATCCTCCTTCTCTCCAAAGAGTAAAGCCCTAGCTCCCTTAATCTCTGATCATAATGCATACTTTCTAAACCAGGCAGCATCCTGGTAAATCTCCTCTGTACCCTTTCCAATGCTTCCACATCCTTCCTGACTAACTGAAGGAAGAGCTAGTAAGAGATTTGAAAGTGGGAGGGGGAGGGGGAGACCTGAAATGATAGGAGAAGACAGGAGAGGGAGGGATGGAGCCAAGAGCTGAACAGTTGATTGGCAAAAAGGATATGAGAGGATAATGGGACGGGAGCCTAGGGAGAAAGAAAAGGGGAGGGGAACACCAGACGAAGATGGAGAACAGGCAAGGAGTTATAGTGAGAGGGAAAGAGAGAAGAAAAATAATAAATAAATAAATAAATAAATAAATGAGGGGTGGAGGGAGGTGGGGCATTAACGGAAGTTTGAGAAGTCAATGTTCATGCCATCAGGTTGGAGGCTACCCAGACGGAATAAAGGTGTTGTTCCTCCAACCTGAGTGTGGCTTCATCTCGACAGTAGAGGAGGCTGTGAATTGACATATCGGAATGGGACGTGGAAAGTGAAATTCAGGTTCCTGGCCTTGACATGGCCCATCCTGTGTCCCTGTCCCGCGCTCCGTGGTACTGCTTCGGCCCGGCCTCGCCTCAATCCTGCGTCCCGCTGCGCTCTCATCCCGCATTCCTTCCCGTGCCCCCGCGCCGCACCCCTGTCCTGCTGGAGGAAGTCCGCTAGTCGACGAATCGGGCCGCCAGAACACGATATCTGACATTGGGCGCTACATTGTCCAAGCAACACACACAAAAATGCTGCAGCAACTCAGCAGGCCAGGCAGCATCAACGAAGAAGAGTACAGTCGACGTTTCGGATCGGGATCCTTCATCGGTACACTCATCGAGAGCCTTCAGTAATCAGCGGGGTGGACAAAGGAGAGGCAGTGGATGTCATTTACTTGGATTTTCAAAAGGTATTTGATAAGGATGATTCCGAGAATGAAAGGGTTAACATATGAGGGACGTTTGGCAGCTTTGGGCCTGTACTCATTGGAATTTAGAAGAATGCGTGGGAGATCTCATTGAAACTTACCGGATGTTGGGAGGACTAGATAAGGTGGATATGGAGAGGATGTTTCCTGTGTTGGGGGTGTCCACAACTTTCAGAACTAGCGCGCGCAGCCTCAAAATTGAAGGGCGACCTTTTACAACAGAGGTAAGGATGTCTTATTTTTTAAACCAGAGAGTAGTGAATCTATGGAAAGCTCTGCCACAGGCTGCGGTGGAGGCTAAGTCCGTCGGTATATTTAAAGCGGAAGTTGATAGTTTCCTGATTGATCGGGCGTCAAAAGATATGGTGAGGAGGCAGGTGTATGGGGTTGAGTGGAATCCGGGATCAGCCATGATAGAATGGCGGAGCAGACTCGATGGACTGAATGGCCTAATTCTGCTCCTATGTTTTGTGGTTTTATCAGGACTGAGTCCTGATGAAGGGTCTTGGGCCGAAACGTTTACTGTTTACTCTTTTCCATAGATGCTGCCTGGCCTGCTGAGTTCCTCCAGCATCTTGTTTGTGTTGCTTGGATTTCCAGATTCCGCAGTTTGTGATTGGACTGAGAGTTTACCCTTCCACGAGCCATCTCAGTCCCCTGTCCCTCCCCTGTGGCTTGCAGCCGTCACAGTAGGCGGGAGTAAGTGACTTTAGACGAGGGCACAGGAGAAAGTGAAGGAACTAGGTAGCTGGTTTAATACTGTTACACATCATGTTTTGTAAACGATCCGCACAGTTTCATTTCAGTGCATCGAGGCGGTACAAGGGGAAGAAAATAACAATGCAGAAAAAAACGTCTCTATTACCTCAAAACTGGAAGAACTACCAGATGATTCAGAACGTTCAGCTGCAGCGGCTTCCTTGTTAGCCTTGCCTTCTGCTCAACAGGAAGGAGCCAGTGCTCAAGGCCCTGCCGATGCCTCCAAGTCTGTAATTTATAGTAATTAAGATCAATTTGGATCTCACGGGCAGAACTCATGCATTGTTGTGCAGATTTCTTCTCTGCAGCTTCATTCTCCAGCTCGCTAGAAAACAGCCAGTGGTCAAGACCCCGTCGATCACCCCAGGCCTGCTCTCTGTAGTAGTCTGGGTCCTTTGGTTCCCGATTACAGATCCTGGTGGTTTGAGTGGATTGTTGAGTAGTGGTGTTCTCAGCGGGATTGCTGTTTTGGTTACTGAAAGACAGGAGTGGTCATTCCCAAGCTGGAACATTTGATGCTGTCTGGCTGGGCGGCTTCAGTGGGTAGGCTATGTTTAGGAATGGCACTGAAAATGACCTGGATGGACTTTCATCAACATCAAGGAAATCACAAGTGGAACGTGGTGGAGGGACTGCAAAAAAGGAAAATGTCTGTCAGCTCTGTGAGAAACCTGGGGAGCTACTGCTTTGTGAGGGACAGTGCTGCGGTGCCTTCCACTTGACATGCCCAGGTTTAAGCAAAGTGCCCGAAGGAAAGTTTATGTGCAGTGAATGTACTACAGGTATTCATACTTGCTTTGTATGTGAAGAAAATGAGAAAGATGTGAAGCGATGTCTTACGCCACTCTGTGGGAAGTTTTATCACATGGAATGCATTACGAAGTACTCCCCCACTCTACTGCGGAACAAAGGATTCAGATGCTCAATCCATGTCTGTCTATCTTGTTATGCCTGCAACCCTACTCCGCAGGCACTCCATATGAAGGCTGATACAACTATGAATTTGGAATTTTACCTCATGGCTGTTTGCTTTTATTTCCTTTTCAGCCTGAACGATATTGTTGATGGCTGTTTCAAGATCTCGCTTAGCCTGCAGGCAATTAGTTAAGGAATTGGAAGCTGGCACTCTCCCCAGCATGGGCGTGTATTGAATTCATCTTGGCCTTAGCCGATGTCCCGCTCGAGCCGTCACTTCACCCGCCCGTAACCTTCAGCCGACCGCAGTTGTAGGATCAAGATGACAACTGATGATTTGAGGGGATCTCTTCGAAAGTTAGAACAAGGACTTCGCTTGTTGAATTATCCTCAAGATATTGATTGTAATGGTCTTGCAAAAAGTCCAGCTGCCCTTCTGCCAATCATGAGCTATGCCTTCACCTCATATTCCACATATGTGACTGAGCAGCTAATAGCGTCTGGAGTGGAACTTGTGGGGAAAAAAATGACACTCGTTTTTCTGATGCTGTTTACAAGGTGTTACGAGACCAGTTCCAGTATAAACCAGCGCTTTTAAAGGAACAAGTTCTGCTCTGTGGATTTGCAAAACGAAGATACAGCTTTTACGTGACATAATAAGCCTTGTGACAAAAAAGCACAAGGAGTTAAGCAACCTCAACAAGGATAAGACACGCTCAAGTAAAAATTCACATTATCCTGTAAAAGTTTCATCACGATTTAAATATGAAAGGCACCTTACTGAAAGTTTCCCATGTGAAACGAATGAAGCAATAAGGCCTTTAATGGAGCGTCATTTACCTAGTAATGATAGAAAAACAACTGGTATTTCATCAATTCATGAAAATGATATTATTGAAGACAAGTCAAGACAAGACTGGCTCTTTTCATAGAACATAGAATAGTACAGCACAGTACAGGCCCTTCTGCCCACAATGTTGTGCTGACCCTCAAACTCTGCCTCCCATATAAGCCCCCACCTTAAATTCCTCCATATACCTGTCTAGTAGTCTCTTAAACTTCACTAGTGTATCTGCCTCCACCACTGACTCAGGCAGTGCATTCCACGCACCAACCCTATCTACCTGTGGGGCAACTTTCAGGGATCTGTGGACATCTACACCCAGATCCCTCTGCTCCTCCACACTACCAAGTATCCTGTCATTTACTTTGTACTCTGCCTTGGAATTTGTCCTTCCAAAGTGTACCACCTTTCGAGGGACAGATTGTTGTCATGACCTCACGTCACAAGCTCTTTAGCGCCTTCCGACATTCTGACGTCATCATTCGAGATTTGGCCCACAATGGCGGTACAGGTATCATCCGCTAGCTTGTAGATGGAGTTAGACCACAGAGTCATGAGTGTACAGGGAGAAGAGTAGGGAGCTACGGACAAAGATAATCGAGGCAGAGGTGTTGCTGCCAATCCTTACTGACTGAGCCTGAGAGCATGGAAGGACCCCAGATAGAAGACAGTGTTCCTGAGTTTAGGCAGTGGATGTGTACAGAGGAATGGTCAGAGCTGTCGAGTGGGGTTAGAGTGCGGACTGGCACAGGACTGTGGGGAGAGAGTGGGACAGTGGGATTAGTGTGGGATTGACACAGGGCTATGAGGAGAGAGTGGGACAGTGGGATTAGTGTGGGGACTGACACGGGACTGTGGGAGAGAGTGGGACAGTGGGATTAGTGTCAGACTGACACAGGGCTGTGGAGAGGGAGTGGGACAGTGGGATTAGTGTGGGGATTGACACAGGACTGTGGGAGAGAGTGGGACAGTGGGATTCGTGTGGGGATTGACAGGACTGTGGGAGAGAGTGGGACAGTGGGATTAGTGTGGGGATTGACACAGGACTGTGGGAGAGAGTGGGACAGTGGGATTAGTGTGAGACTGACACAGGGCTGTGGGGAGAGAGTAGGACAGTGGGATTAGTGTGGGGACTGACACAGGACTGTGGGAGAGAGTGGGACAGTGGGATTAGTGTGGGGACTGACACAGGGCTGTGGGGAGAGAGTGGGACAGTGGGATTAGTGTGGGGACTGACACAGGACTGTGGGAGAGAGTGGGACAGTGGGATTAGTGTGGGGACTGACACAGGGCTGTTGGGAGAGAGTGGGACAGTGGGATTAGTGTGGGGACTGACACAGGACTGTGGGAGAGAGTGGGACAGTGGGATTAGTGTGGGGACTGACACAGGACTGTGGGAGAGAGTGGAACAGTGGGATTAGTGTGGGGACTGACACAGGACTGTGGGGAGAGAGTGGGACAGTGGGATTAGTGTGGGGACTGACACAGGACTGTGGGAGAGAGTGGGACAGTGGGATTAGTGTGGGGACTGACACAGGGCTGTTGGGAGAGAGTGGGACAGTGGGATTAGTGTGGGGACTGACACAGGGCTGTGGAGAGGGAGTGGGACAGTGGGATTAGTGTGGGGATTGACACAGGACTGTGGGAGAGAGTGGGACAGTGGGATTCGTGTGGGGATTGACAGGACTGTGGGAGAGAGTGGGACAGTGGGATTAGTGTGGGGATTGACACAGGACTGTGGGAGAGAGTGGGACAGTGGGATTAGTGTGAGACTGACACAGGGCTGTGGGGAGAGAGTAGGACAGTGGGATTAGTGTGGGGACTGACACAGGACTGTGGGAGAGAGTGGGACAGTGGGATTAGTGTGGGGACTGACACAGGGCTGTGGGGAGAGAGTGGGACAGTGGGATTAGTGTGGGGACTGACACAGGACTGTGGGAGAGAGTGGGACAGTGGGATTAGTGTGGGGACTGACACAGGGCTGTTGGGAGAGAGTGGGACAGTGGGATTAGTGTGGGGACTGACACAGGACTGTGGGAGAGAGTGGGACAGTGGGATTAGTGTGGGGACTGACACAGGACTGTGGGAGAGAGTGGAACAGTGGGATTAGTGTGGGGACTGACACAGGACTGTGGGGAGAGAGTGGGACAGTGGGATTAGTGTGGGGACTGACACAGGACTGTGGGAGAGAGTGGGACAGTGGGATTAGTGTGGGGACTGACACAGGGCTGTTGGGAGAGAGTGGGACAGTGGGATTAGTGTGGGGACTGACACAGGGCTGTGGGGAGAGAGTGGGACAGTGGGATTAGTGTGGGGACTGACACAGGACTGTGGGAGAGAGTGAGACAGTGGGATTAGTGTGGGGACTGACACAGGACTGTGGGGAGAGAGTGGGACAGTGGGATTAGTGTGGGGACTGACACAGGGCTGTGGGAGAGAGTGGGGATTAATATGGGAGGGTATGTGAATGTCGTAGTGGTAGATTGAGCCGACGGCAGGTTCAGGCAGGTACGGTGTCTGTATTCTGCTGTGTTAGCAGAGTGTGTTGTGTACAGTAGAGCCTTTGGGATCCTGTGGTGTGACAGGTTCGTGTGGTGTGTCCCGTGGTAGAGGTGGTTGTTGGATCCCATGGGCGGCGATGGATGTAAGGCGGGCGAGAGCTGGGTGTATCCCGTGATGGGTGGCTGTGTGCAGTAGTAGAAGATCATGTCCATTGTGGTGGTGCGTTCTCCAGGGACACCGTGTTGGGCCTGGCAGACTGTGGGGCCTGGCGTGTTTGACCTGTTGTTGCGGGTCGCTGGACTTCTGGCGCTGCCGCACTGCCCAGGTCTGTTACCAACTTACTGAGGGCAGGACCCGGCTGAGCCGGCGGGCTTCCTGCAAATCCCGCAGACCCACGGTCCGTTTAACAAGCACTCGCTTTCTTTTCCCGACACTCTGGGTGTATTGAAGACGGAGATTCAGAGGTTCTTGATTGGCCACGGCTTACGGGGAGAAGGCCAGGGAAAGCCTCGGTCCACAGGTGTCTAATATCAGCGCCTCCAGGCGGCCCGCTTTCCGTGCACGCTGAAGAGAAGCGCCTCTCTTTTCCTTCCGGCCTTCCCCGCTCGCTCTGTGAGTCTCTGTGCTTTGATTCCTGGGACGTTACCCTCCTTGCCCTCAGGCCTTGCCCTCCTGGTGAAATTCTCTGGCTTGAATGTGTCCTGAAGAAGGGTCTCGGTCAGAAACGTCGATTCCCCTCCAGTGAAGCTGCCTGACCTGCTGGGTCCCTCCAGCTCTTTGTGTGTGTTGGTCAGGTTTTCCAGCATCTGCAGAATCTCTCGTGATTGCGGTTTGAAGGGAATTAGCTGCTGCTGAACCACGTGGGTGTTGCGGCTTCAGGCTTCTGTACCTCCTGTCCGATGGGAGCTGGGAGAAGATGGCATGGGCCGGATGGTGGGAATCTTTGCACGTTGTCTTCCTGGGGCACAGTCTCCTGAAGATACTACCGACGGAGGGGAGGGGAGGGCAGGGGAGGGGAGGGGATGCATTGGGTTGATCCACTATTCTCTGCAGTTTCTTATCGATCGCAATACCGGGCACAGGAACAAGCTTCTCTGTTCCGCCGCGCCGCGCCTGCTTCACCCATGATGCAGGCTAATCTAATCAGCTGCCTGCTCATGGTCCGTGTCTCCCCGTTCCCCGTCCGTTCCACGTTTATCGGCCCTTAAAAGTCGTTATTGTATTTGCTTTCACCACCTCCCCCGGCAGCTCTTTCCAGACACGCACCACTTGCAAATTTCCTTTGAACTTTCCCCCTCTCTGCCCTCTAGTATTTGACATTTGCGGGATGGAGATGAGTCTTTACCAGAGGAGGTGTGAGGTGCTCCTTCCCTCCGCTCGCGTGCAGGTCACCCTTGGGCGAAGTGTAGCACCTGTTTAGCCCCCATCAGTGTCAGGTGAAGCCGTGGGAGGAGGTGGTGGATGGTCGTATGAGCCTCTGGTGCACATCACAAGTCCTGGTTATGTGACCACTGACGCCAAGTAAACAATCTCTGAAGCGTATTGACAATGGCTGGGGTCAGCCGCGACGGATGAAGGCCGGCATTTCTAACCATCCTGCCTGCCTCTGCGGCCACATTCAGAGAGCTGCAGACTTGCACCCCAAGATCTCTCTGTATATCAGTGTCTGCGCAGTCCTGCCGTTTACTGCACGTACGCTTTTCTGGTAAATTGGTTTATTGTTGTCCCTTGTACCCCGAAAAACTGAGCGGCCGCTTGCTCGGGATGGGAGTGTAGATGAACATCGGGTGACAGGACAGGAAGCGGCTGACGTTCGGGGCCGCGCGGAGAGCGCAGCGTCCAGCCGAGGCTGCCGAGCCGAGCGCAGCGCGGATAGGAACAGGTGGGAGCAGCGGCTGCCCCGGAACGGAACACGGAGCCATTGGAAAGGGGCTGAGGTAAGGGTGGGAATGGGGGAAAGGGGCAGGGGTAGGAGAAAGAGACAGAGATACGGGCAGGAGTGGAATCTCACCCTATAACCGGGACCGCGGGCACTCTGGAATCTGAATCAGGTTATTTATCGCTGACATGCAGTTTGAATTTTACCGGGTCACGCAGCATCGATGAAGAGGAATAAACAGTCGACGTTTCGGGCCGAGACCCTTCATCAGGACTTGATGGGGGGTCCTGAAGAAAGGTCTCGGCCTGAAACGTCGACTGTTTAGATGTTGTCTGACCTGCCGAGTTTCTCCAGCGTTTTGTGTGTGTTGCTCTGGATTTCCAGTGTCAGCAGAATCTCTTGTGTTTATGATTTGAAATGTGTTGTTTTGTAGTCTGCGGCAGTGGTATGATACAAAGACAGAAAAATTGCCGTGTTGTAAAACAGACGATGCAAAAGAGAATAAGAAATCGGGTGGCGGAGGGGAAGAAGCTGTTCCTGGATCAGTGAGAGTGTGTCTTCAGGCTCCGGTACCTCCTCCCTGATGCAAGTAATGAGAAGACGGCGTGGCGAGGACCCACACTTTTCTGAAGCACTGCCTTTTGAGAATGTCTGACCGTGGCCTTCTCGTTAGCATCTGAGATTCCGACAACACTTGAGTCATCGGCAAATTTATAGACGGCGTTGGCGCTATGCTGGCCACAGTTGTGGGTGTAGAGAGACTAGAGCAGTGGGCTAAGCACACGTCCTTGAGGTGCCTCAGTGTGGACTGTCAGCGAGGAGGAGGTGCTATTAACGATTCACACTGACTGTAGTCTCCCGGTGAGGAAGTCAAAGATCCCATTGCAGAATGAGGCACAGAGGCCCAGCTTTTGGAGTTTGTGGATTAGATTGAGGGTATGATAGTGTTGAACGCTGAGCTGACACGGGTGTTGCTCTTCTCCAGGTGATGCAAGGCCGAGCGGAGAGTAGTGAGATTGCCGTAGGGCGGTAGGCAAATTGCAGCGGCTCCACGTCCTTGCTCACGCGGGAGTTGGTTCTAGCCATGGCCAATCTGTTAAACACTGCATATTGAGTGCTCTTCTTGGGCAGGTGGTCTTGGTATGATTGGTGCCCGCTTGAAGCAAGTGGGAACCTCCGACTACAACAGTGAGAGGTTGAAGATGTCCTTGAGCACTCCCGCCATTTAGTCGGTACAGATTTCAGTACTGTACCTTGCCAGCTAGTCTTGAAGAATATTCTGGCATTGGTCTCCGAATCAGAGATCACGGGGTCGCCGGGTAAACTGCGCACTCACCCCGGATCGTGGCTGATGTGTATGTCCTGATGAAGGGTCTCGGCCCGAAACGTCGACTGTTCTTTCCCCTCCATAGACGCTGCTTGACTCGCTGAGTGTGTGAGGCTGTGCGCGGCAACCAGGGCTCTGTGCGCGTGCACGAGACAGACGTGGACATCTCCCGCTGTTCAAAATCTGCTCCACAAGAGAGTCCGCAGATGCAGGAAATCCAGAGCAGCCCACACAAGATGCTGGAGGATCTCAGTTATGGAAAGGAATAAATAGTCGAGACCCTTTATCAGGACTGGAAAGGAGGGAGGGAGGTGGCAGCTGATAACGGAAACCAGATGAGGGGAAGGGGATGAAGTGAGAAGCTGGAAGGCGATAGGAGATCCCGCTGGGTGAAGAGTAGGTGGGAGTTCAAAGTAAAATTTATTATAATAGTACGTATCGTGACAACCATGGTTTTTTCCCCTGCGGGTATAGTTCGCAAATCTACAGGGAAGTAACTGTGAACAGCATCAATAAACAGCAAACTGTGCAAATGCAGATATAAATAAATAGCAATAAATAACGAGAGCATGAAACAGGGTAAAGAGTCCTTGAAATGAGACAAGCAACACACATCAAAGTTGCTGGTGAACGCAGCAGGCCAGGCAGCAACTTTGATGTGTGTTGCTTGAATTTCCAGCATCTGCAGAATTCCTGTTGTTGCCTTGAAATGAGACAGTCGGTTGTGCGAACACCAGGAACAGAGTGAGTGCAGTTATGCCCTTTTGTTCAGGAGCTTGATGGGTGAGGGGTAGTAACTGTTCCTGAACCCGGCGGTGTGAGTTCTGAGGCACCTGTACCTTCTACCTGATGGCAGCGGCGAGAAAAGGGCGTGACCTGCGTGGTGAGAGTCTCTGATGACGGACGCTGCTTTTCTATCGCAAAGTTTCATGTCGATGCTCAATGATTGGGAGGGCTTTACCCGCGATGTACTGGGCCGAATCCACCACCTTTGAAAGATCTCCCGCTCAAAGGCGTCAGTGTTCCCAGCCAGTCGGTAGACTTCCCACCACACATCTACAGGTATAGAACTTCGCCAAGATCTTCGATGACATGCAGAATCTCTGCAGACAACTGAGAAAGTAGTGGTGCTGTGGGGGAGGGGGGATAAAGTGGGAAGCTGGGAGGTGAGAGGTGGAAGAGGAAAAAGGCCGAGGAAGAAGGAATCTGATAGAGAGGAGAGTGGACCACGGGAGAAAGATAGACACCAGAGAGAGGTGATGGGACAACCTACAACCTTTCCCATCTGCCAAGCTATGGTCCTGGGATGAAATGTTACATGATTAGTTGTTATTTATTTACAGCTGATCAAGAGATATTAAAAATGTAACAACAGATTCAAAGGTTAACTGTGATGGCATCAATTGAGATGAAAGCTTAATCCAAACTCAATATATGCCAGCAATCTGAGCTCCATCACGTTATTTCATTGCTCCCAGTCACTAACAATCCAAATCCAAGAGAAGAATATGAATTTACAATATACACATCAATGCAGAGAGTAAAAGTCTGGTCACTGTAAGGTGACTTTTCATGTCATTGAATTGAATTGACTTTATTTCTTACATCCTTCACATACATGAGGAGTAAAAATCTTCACATTACATCTCCGTCTAAATGTGCAATGTGCAATTTATAGTAATTTGTAGTAAATAGTATGTGACAGTTAATATAACATAGAAATACAGTTGTGTCAGCATGAATTAATCACTCTGATGGCCTGGTGGAAGAAACTGTCCCGGAGCCTGTTGGCCCTGGCTTTTATGCTGCTACCGTTTCCTGGATGGTAGCAGCTGGAACAGTTTGTGGTTGGGGTGACTCGGGTCCCCAATGATCCTTTGGGCCCTTTTTTACACACCTGTCTTTGTAAATGTCCCGTATAGTGGGAAGTCCACATCTACAGATGCCTTTTTCAACACACAGCTGGTGTGCACTGACCACCTCAGATCCTTGGTGATGTTTATGCCAAGCAATTTAAAGCTGTTTCCCCTCTCAGCCCCAGATCCATTGATGTCAATAGGGGTTAGCTTGTCTCCATTCCTCCTGTAGTCCACAACCAGCCCCTTTGTTTTTGTCACCATGAGGGAGAGGTTGTCTTCTTGACACCACTGTGTCAGGGTGATGACTTCTTCTCTGTAGGCTGCCTCATTATTATTTGAGATTAGGCCAATCAGCGTAGTGTCATTGGCAAATTTAATTAGCAGACTGGAGCTGTGGGTGGCAACACAGTCATGGGTATACAGAAAGTAAAGGAGGGGGCTTAGTACACAGCCCTGAGGAGCACCTGTGTTGAGGGTCAGAGGGGCAGCAGTGAGGGAGCCCACTCTTACCACCTGCCAGCGATCTGACAGGAAGTCCAAGATCCAGCTACACAAGGCAGGGTGAAGGCCGAGGTCTCTGAGCTTCTTGTTGAGCCTGGATGGAACTATGATGTTGAGTGCTGAACTGTAGTCCAAGAACAGCATTCTTGCATAAGCATCCTTCTTCTCCAGATGTGTAAGGACGGTGTGTAGAGCTGTGGCTATTGTGTCATGAAGCCATGATCATGATCTGATCGTTGTTTCTGCATTTTATTTATTTTATGTATAGTAATTTTAATGTATTGCAAAGTACTGCAGCTGCAAAACTGCAAATCTCACGACATATGTCAGTGCTAGTTAAATAAAGCCCGACACCTGAAACGTACGGCCTTAATTTCAGTGCGGGGTTTGGTTGGAGTGTAGGAGGGGAGGGTGATTCGCAATGTCAGCTATGTTTTGGGTGAGGTAACAGTGAACCCCCAATGCATCCGGTGCTCCTGGTGTGGCCTTCTATATATTGGCGACACCCGACGCAGATTGGGAGACCACTTCGCTGAACACCTATGCTCTGTCCACCAGAGGAAGCAGGATCTCCCAGTGGCCACACATTTTAATTCCACGTCCCATTCCCATTCTGATATGTCTATCCACGGCCTCCTCTACTGTGAAGATGAAGCCACACTCAGGTTGAAGGAACAACACCTTATATTCCGTCTGGGTAGCCTCCAACCTGATGGCATGAACATTGACTTCTCAAACTTCCGCTAATGCCCCTCCTCCCCTTCTTACCCCATCCCTATTTTTTTTATTTTTTTTCTTCTCTCTTTCTCTCTCACTATAACTCCTTGCCTGTTCTCCATCTTCCTCTGGTGCTCCCCTCCCCTTTTCCTTCTCCCTGGGCCTCCTGTCCCCTGATCCTCTCATATCCCCTTTGCCTATCACCTGTCCAGCTCTTGGCTCCATCCCTCCCCCTCCTGTCTTCTCCTATCATTTTGGATCTCCCCCTCCCCCTCCCACTTTCAAATCTCTTACTAGCTCTTCCTTCAGTTAGTCCTGACGAAGGGTCTCGGCCTGAAATGTCGACTGTACCTCTTCCTAGAGATGCTGCCTGGCCTGCTGCGTTCACCAGCAACTTTGATGTGTGTAACTATTAACCAGCGGGCGGCTCTGTATCCCGGGGGAATGAAACCTCTATCCAGAGGGCGGGGCCTGTATCCACGGGGCGGAGTTTGTATCCACGGGGCGGGGCCTGTATCCACGGGGCGGGGCCTGTATCCACGGGGCGGGGCCTGTATCCAGCGGGCGTAGCCCATGTTCCGGGCGGAGTCTGTATCTGCGGAGCCGCCTGTGCTCCTCCCCGGCCCCGCGAGTCGCCCGGCGGCGGCACTGCTCCGGGATGAAGCGGGAGGCCGGATCGGGGCGCGGGTGAGCGGGCATCGGCAGGCCGGGTCCCAACCGCAACAACCCAGGGTACGTGGAGAGATAAATTGAGCTCGGGGGGCTGCGGCCTAGTGTCCGTCGGAAGGCCGGAGCCCGGGGAAGGCTTGCGACCACGTGACAACGTCGCGGATGGGATCTTGCTGTGTTGGGGTGGCGGGAGAGCTGCGGTAGTCCCCGGACTCTCTGGGACTGTGGCTCACAGACGGAGAGAGACCCAGGAGGGGCCGGAAATGGGGAGCTCAGATAGTACCCCGGGCTGGATAGAGCGAGGGGTCCTGGGGAAGGCGAGGGCTGATGAACGCCCCCGTCCCCCGAGGAGAGGAGTGTTGTCCCGGGTCCCGACGTTCTGGGAAAGGGAGTGGGGTGACTCCCGTGGGAAGGGGGGAGAAAGCAGCGGAGGGGACGGGGAAGGGGAGCTGGTGAACGACGCCTCATCCGGAGAACAGCGGCGGCACAAAGAGACTGAACAAGAGAACAGAGGCGCGGGTGAAGGAGCAGCAGGTGTGGAGGGAGGGGACGGTGAAGACCCCGGGCCCGGATCAGGAGCGGGCGGTCCTGGAAGGGAGGGAGAGGGGGAGGATACTGGAAGTCCCGGGAAGAGGGGAATGGGTGCGAGCACCGTACGGGGAGTGGAGGAGAGGGGAACAGCAGGAGTGGAGTGAGAGGACGGTGAACACATCAGGAAGTGGCGATAGTGGAAGAGTGGTGGGGGTGATTGGAGGGGTAGGAAAGGGGAGGGAGAGGTTGGTGGAGACCATGAGTAGCGGGTGTGGGGTTTGGCAGGTAATAGGTGGAACTAGCTAAGGGGTACAAACAGGATTTGCTGGGTGAACGCTCCGGCTGTGGATGTGTTGTGGAACAGAGACTGGGGGGGAGAGGTCAGGTGCACGATTTCCTGGATGTGGACTGGGTGGTGGGCGCAATATTTGGCATTCTGGCCTTCACCAGTCAAGGCCCTGAATTTACACCAGGAATACTGCCTGCAGTTCTTGTCACTGCTGTTATATGGTGCAGGATCAGCCCGTTGGCCCATCTTGATTGTGCTGACTCAGATGCCTATCCTAAGCCAATCAAGTTGGACTCGTACCGTTCTGAGTCTTTCCTACCCGTGCACCTGTCCAAGTTTTAGGAACGGTGTCTTTAAACTGACAAGTGCACAGATTTAGTAGTCATAGTCATACTTTATTGATCCTGGGGGAAATTGGTTTTTGTTACAGTTGCACCATAAATAATAAATAGTAGTAAAGTTAGATGGCCACAGGCAGGAATGACTTCCTATGATGCTCAGTGTTGCATCTTGGTAGAATGAGTCTCTGGCCGAATGTACTCCTGTTCCCAACCAGTACATTATGTAGTGGATGGGAGATATTGTCCAAGATGGCATGCAACTTGGACAGCACCCTCTTTTCAGACACCACCGTGAGAGAGTCCAGTTCCATCCCCACAACATCACTGGCCTTACGAATGAGTTTGTTGGTTCTGTTGGTGTCTGCTACCCTCAGCCTGCTGCCCCAGCACACAACAGCAAACATGATAGCACCGGCCACCACAGACTCGTATTTCAACAGGATGTTGCCACCACTGGAGTTGCAAGGAGAGACTAGACAGGCTGGGAATTTCCTACTGAGAGGCGATCTTATAGAAGTTTATGAAACCATATGTGGTGTAGCTATCATTAATGGTCATAGTCTTTTCCCCAGGGTAGGGGAGTCTTAAAAATGAAGGTCATAGGTTTGGGGAAGATTTACGAAAGGTCAGTGGATAGAGGATTTGGGCTGACTGGCCTGTTAGAACTGGTGGAGGGAGAGACACAGTGAATAACGGGATGATACTGAGGGAGAAAGTGTGACTGGTGGTGGAGTGATGAAAGATAACCTGCCGAATGCAGAGGCTGGTTGGATGAAAGGGGAGGTGCAGGAGATCTCTAGCAGCGTTCTGTCTGGTGGGAGAGCAGAAATGTGGGAAATGGAGGAGAGGGCTCAGGCTCTACTTGTGGAGGCAGAGGGGCAGTCAAATGTTTTTGTCAAGGGGAAGTGACATTTTTGACAGAGGACATCTCAGTTATCCAGAAACATTGACTGTCTCTCTGCCTGCACAGATACAGGCTGACCATTCCCCCCCCCCCCCCCCCCGTTCCTCCGTAGATTCGAGATTCCCCCATCTCTCTGGTTTAAATCGATTTCTTTATTGGCAGGGCAGAGTGTTGTGAGGGCACAGAAACTAGCCTTCCAATCTGCGTTGGAATACTGCAGATTAGAACTCACTGATTTAGTTTTTCTCTCTTTCCTAAAGTGTCTCAGATTTTCCACTATTATCTTTGTGGAAGTGTGTCAGTGAGGAGGAACCATGCCTTTCCGATTCTGCTCCCCTCAATTAAATTTTCCTTAAAGGAGAACAGTCCAGGCTTCTCTCGGACCTTTCCTGTCTGTTCCCTCCATGGCATCTGCAAGCCCACCCCTGTCCTTACTCCATCTGTCCTGGCTCAACTGTGACGCTGCAGGATGTTGCCAGACGCTGCTGTCAAGTTTTAGAGGATCAGGAGGAAGTCTCACTGTAACAGGCAGTCTGGCCTTCCTGTTTGAACCTGTTGGTATAACCAGTGACAGTGAATCGCAGCCCAGTCCTCCCAGCCCGTCAACCCCCGTAGGAATTTGGTAAATTCCAGTGAGATCTCTCTCTTTCTGTCTCGATTCACCACCTTGAAGTGAGGTGAGACCTTCTGTACCTGATTTCTCATAATGAAAACTAAGACACCGGTTGCCTGATGTCACACAATAATCTTCCCTCTGGAGTCCCAACACACCCAGCTTGCTCCGTACATCACACCTCAGAGCCTCTGCACTTACATACTCTGATTATCTGCAGAGTGGATAACCTTGCATTTTCCCCTCTGTCATGTTACAGCACAAAAACAGGCAATCTGGCCCATCTAGTCCTTGCCAAACTATAATTTGGCCTAGTCCCATCGACCTGCACCTGAGCTATTTCCCTTATATCCTCTGCGCAACCTACCACCCCACCTAGGATTGTGACACGGCAAACATACAAGGGTGAAGTTCGGTCCTCTTGACAATACCCCTGTGTTGGGTGGGGAGTAGCTCACCTGACAAAGACCATTTATCCCCAGTCTTTGTTTTGTATTATGCCCTCTATTCCATGTGCTCTGACTACATTTATTAGTCGGGGGATTGAGGTCAGGAATGCAGCTCTATAAAACCCTTGTTAGACCACAGTCGGAGTATTGTGTTCAGTTCTGGTCACCTCATTATAGAAAGGATGTGGAAGTTTTGAAGGGGTGCAGAGATTTACTAGGATGTTGCCTGGATTGGAGAGCATCTCTTACGAGGATAGGCTGAGTAAGCTAAGGATGAGAGGTTCTAGATAATGTACAAGATGATAAGAGATGCAGATAGAGTGGACAGCCAGACACACTTTCCCATGGTGGAAATGGCTGATATGAGAGGGCATAATTTTAAGGTGTTTGTAAAGAAAGTTTTGAGTGATGCCAGTGAGTTTTTGTTTACTCAGAGAGTGAATACACTGCCAGGGCTGGTGGTTGAGGCAGATACAACAGGGGCATTTAAGTCACTTGTAAATAGCTGCATGGATGACAGAAAAATGTAGAGTTATGTAGGAGGGAAGGGTAGATTGATCTTGGAGCAGGTTAAAAGGCCATCACAACATGGTGGGTCAAATGACCTGTACTGTTGTATTGTTCTACGTTTATAGACCTTCTGATCAAGACCTTATCAAAAGCCCTCAAGATGCAAAGACACTACACCTACTGCTTTGCCTATTTGACCAGTCACCACCTCAAAGAATAACTACAGATTAGTCAGATCTGTCCTTCAGGGCTGACTCTGCTTATTCCAATTGTCCTGTTAAGAGGTTCCATTATAAATTCATTGTCACCCGTGATATGTTCACTGGTATCTGTAAGGGACACACCTTGCCTGTGCTCCACTTTCATTTGGTATGTACTATGCCTCTCTTGTTTGTTTTCTGCATCTTCCGTTCCTTTGTCCTTTCCTGAAACGTAAAATGCCCCATCTGTTGACCGTCACTGCAAATCTCTCGCTGCGCTGTCTTTAACTTCACATGTCAGCCCCTCCCCGCTGGGTTATTGTCATTTAACAGAGCAGTTTGTCCTTTGTCTAACTTTATGAGCCTGATTGAATTCTTTGAGGATGTAACAAAACACAATGATGAAGGTAGAGCAGTGGATGTAGTGTATATGGATTTCAGCAGGGCATTTGATAAGATTCCTCCCCATGCAAGGCTTATTGAGAAAGTAAGGAGGCATGGGATCCAAAGTGACTTTGCTCTGTGGATCCAGAACTGGCTTGCCCACAGAAGGCAGAGGGTGGTTGTAGATGGATCATATTCCACATGGAGGACGGTGACCTGTGGTATTCCACAGGGGACCCCTCCTCTGTGGCTTTTGTAAATGACCTGGATGAGGAAGTAGAAGGGTGGATTGGTAAGTTTGCTGATGACACAAAAGTTGGGGGTGTTGTGGATAGTCTGGCACGACATCAGTAGGATACAGAACTGGGGTGCGAAGTAGCAGATGGAGTTCAACCCAGATAAGTGAGAAGTGGTTCATTTTGGTAGGTCAAATTTGAAGACAATATAATATTAATGGTAAGACTCTTGGCAATGTGGAGGATCAGCGAGATCTTGGGGTCTGTGTCCATAGGACACTCAAAGCTGCTGCCCAAGTTGACAGTGTTGTTAAGAAGGTGTATGGTGTGTTGGTATTTGTCAACTGTGGGACTGAATTCAAGAGCTGTAAGGTAATGTTACAGTTATATAAGACCTTAGTTAGACCCCACTTGGAATACTGTGTTCAGTTCTGGTCACCTCACCACATGAAGGATGTGGATATTATAGACGGAATGCAGAGGAGATTTACAAGGATGTTGCCTGGACTGGGGAACATGATTTATGAGAATAGGTTGAATGAACTTGGCCTTTTCTCCTTGGAGCGACGGAGGATGAGAGGTGACCTGATAGAGGTGTATAAGATGATGAGAGGCAGTGGTCATGTAGATAACCACAGGCTTTTTCCCAGGGCTGAAAGAGGGGGTATAGTTTTAAGGTGCTTGGAAGTAGGTACAGGGGGAATGTTAGAGGTAAGTTTTCCACACAGAGTGGTGGGTGCATGGAATGCACTGCTGGGGAAGGAGGTAGAGGCAGATACTACAAGGTCTTTTAAGAGGCACATGGACCTTAGAAAAATAGAGGGCTATGCGGTCGGGAAATACTAGCTAGTTTCATGGTTGGCACAACATTGTGGGCCGAAGGGGCTGTAATGTGCTATAGATTTCTATGTTTCCCCATTGGTACTCCCCGTCCACTGCTGGGCCTCTTTCTTCTATCTCTCCTCACTAGGAGCAAACCTTCAACACTTTCAGGGAGTTCTGAGTTTGCAAGAGTTGCCGCCTCTGTATCGGTTTCCTGTTGTTGTGTGCTGGTGTGATCACCACACCCTTGCCCCAGGGACGAGAGGAGAAAAGTCCTGAGAGCCAGTATGACACAGAGAAGTGTGGGAGGCAGCAGGGACAGGAGCAACGTTGGAATTACTCTGCAGGTGCAGGAAGTGGTGTGTGGGCATGTTGGGAGGGGCCTTGAGGGGAGAGTGAGGTTGGTACTTTATACTTTAATGTTGCCAAACAATTGATACTAGAACGTACAATCACCACAGCGATATTTGATTCTGCGCTTCGCGCTCCCTGGAGTACAAATCGATAGTAAATATTAAAAATTTAAATTATAAATCATAAATAGAAAAGGGCAAGTAAGGTAGTGCAAAAAAACCGAGAGGCAGGTCCGGATGTTTGAAGGGTACGGCCCAGATCCGGATCTGGATCCGTTCAGCAGTCTTCTCACAGTTGGAAAGAAGCTGTTCCCAAATCTGGCCGTACGAGTCTTCAAGCTCCTGAACCTTCTCCCGGAGGGAAGAGGGACAAAAAGTGTGTTGGCTGGGCGGGTTGTGTCCTTCGACAGCGTGCGGTGTAAAGTGAGTCCACAGACGGAAGATTGGTTTTTGTGATGTGCTGCGCTGTGTTCACGATCTTCTGCAGCGTCTTCCGGTCTTGGACGGGACAACTTCCATACCAGGTTGTGGTGCACCCTAGAAGAATGCTTTCTACGATGCATCTATAAAAATTAGTGAGGGTTTTAGGGGACAGGCCAAATTTCTTTAGTTTTCTCAGGAAGTAAAGGCGCTAGTGGGCCTTCTTGGCAGTGGACTCTGCTTGGTTGGTCCAAGTCAGGTCATTTGTGATATTGACCCCGAACAACTTAAAGCTTTTGACCTGTTCCACTTGCGCACCACCGATGTAAATTGGGTTGTGCGGTCCGCTACTCCTTCTGAAGTCAACAACCAATTCCTTCGTCTTGCTGACGTTGAGGGATAGGTTATTGTCTTCGCACCATGCCACCAGGTTCTTAATTTCCTCTCTGTACTCAAACTCATCATTAGCCAAGATACGGCCTACAATTGTTGTGTCATCAGCAAACTTGTATATTGAGTTTGATGGAAACTTGGCTACACAATCATGGGTGTACAGTGAGTACAGCAGCGGGCTGAGTACACAGCCTTGTGGGGCACCGGTGCTCAGAGTGATTGTAGAGGAGAGCTTGTCCCCTATTTTTACAGCCTGGGTCCTGTCTGTGAGGAAGTTGAAGATCCAGATGCAGATCTGAGTGCCCAGGTTCCGGAGCTTAGGAATCAGTTTATTTGGAATGATGGTATTAAAGGCAGACCGGTAGTCAACCCAAGTTCTACAACATGTACCTAGCCCAGTGTATAAATCCCAGTCACCTCCCACTTTCTACAATAAGTACCACGCCCAGTATAAAAGGAGTCCTCGTATAGGATTCCCTAAAAGTTAACTTGCAGGTTGGGTCAGTGATGAGGAAAGCAAATTCGATGTTGCCGTTCATTTTGAGAGGACTAGAATACAAAGGGTCGGAAGGTGTTGAATCGTTCTGGATGAGAGAATGCACAGACCTCACCCCCTGCCAAAAAAAACAATAGCAAGGATTGTTCTACAAATTACAATGGGAGATTTAAAAAAATGCATGCTAAAGGGCAGTGTTACAATCGTCATGGGAGTTGGGAAAATCAGGATGGTGTTGGATTCCGTGAGGGTGAATTTCTAGAGTGCCTTCGAGATGGCTTTTTAGAGCAGCTCATGGTTAAGCCCACTGGGTTGTGCATCAGCTATTCTGGGTTGGGTGTTGTGCACTGAACTGGAGTTGATTAGAGAGTTTAAGTTAAAAGAACCCTTGGGGTAAGGGATTACAATATGACTGAATTCACCCTGAAATTTGAGAAGTGAATGTCAGGTATATCAGTATTACAGTGGAGTAAAGGGAATTACAGAGGCATGAGAGAGAACTGATGGGAAAAGAACACTGATAATGATGACAGCAGGGCAGCAATGGCTGGAATTTCTGGAAGCAATCTGGAAGGCACAGGATATGAAGTATTCTAAAGGCAAGATGACATAACTGTGGCTAACAGAAGTCAAAGCCAACATAAAAGCCAAAGAGAGGGTGCAAATTTAGTGGGAAGTTAGACGATTGGGAAACTTTTAAAAACCAACAGAAGGAACTTTTGAGTCATTAAGAAGGTAAAGATGGAATATGAAAGTAAGCCAACCACTAATTTTTAAGAGGATACCGAAAGTTTCTTGCGATACATAAAGTGTAAAAGAGAGATGGGTGGCTATCGGACTGCTGGGAAATGACGCTGGAGGGGTACTAATGAGGGAACAAGGAAATGCTGGATGAACTGAATTAAGTATTTTGCATCAGTCTTCTCTGTGGAAGACACCAGCAGTATGGTGGAAGTTCCCGATGTTGGGGTCATGAATGTGTGAAGTTGCCATAACTAGAGAGAAGGTTCTTGGGGAAAAGAAAGGTCAGAAGGTAGATAGGTCACCTGGACCAGATGGTGTACACTCCAGGGTTCTGAAAGAGGTTGCTGCATCACTAGATTCTGGAATTGTTCCGGAAGACTGGAAAATTACAAACACAAAATACTGGAGGAACTCTGCAGGCCAGACATTATCTATTGAAAAGAGTACAGCAGAAATTTTGGGCCGAGACGCTTCATCAGGACTGGCGAGAAAAAGGTTGAGAAGTCAGAGTTGAGAATGTGGGGGGAAGGGAAGGAAGAAATTAGATCAGATTATGAGGACACTCAGTCCTCGTTTATTGTCATTTAGAAATGCATGCATTAAGAAATGATACAATGTTCCTCCAGTATGATATCACAGAAACACAGGACAGACCAAGACTAAAACTGACAAAAAACAACATAATTATAACATATAGCTACAACAGTGCAAAGCGATACTGTAATTTGATAAAGAGCAGACCATGGGCACGGTTTTAAAAAAAAGTCTCGAAGTCCCGATAGCCCCATCATCTCATGCAGACGGTAGAAGGGAGAAACTCTCCCTGCCATGAACCTCCAGCGTTGCAAACTTGCCAATGCAGCACCCTGGAAGCACCCGACCACAGCCGACTCTGAGTCCGTTCGAAAACTTCGGTCCTCCGACACCGAGCACTGAGCACCATCTCTGCCAAGCGCTTTGTTCCCGCCCCGGCTGTCAAGCAACAAGCAAAGCCGAGGACTCGGGGCCTTCCCCTCCGGAGATTCTGGATCGCACCGTAGCAGCGGCAGTGAAACAGGCATTTCAGAAATGCAAGGTAGCTGGTGATAGGTGAAACCGAGATAGGGTGAGGGGTGAAGTGAAGAGCTGGGAAGTTGACTGGTGAAATCGATAAAGGGCTGGATAAGGGGGATCTGACAGGAGAGGACCGAAGGCCATGGAGCAAAGGGTAGGGGGAGGAGCAGTTAAGCAGACGAGGTGAGAGAGGGAAATGGAAGGAGGGAATAGTGAAGGAGGTAAGGAGCATTACTAGAAGTTAGAGAAGTCAATATTCATGCCATCAGGTTGGAGGCTGCCCAGATGGAATACAAGATGTTGCTCCTCCAGCCTCAGTGTGACCTCATTGCGACAGTAGAGAAGGCCATGGGCTGACACGTCAGAATGGGAAGAGGAATAAAAATGGATGGCCAATGGGAGATCCTGCTTTTTCTGGCAAATGGAGTGAAGTGGTGTCCCAATCTACGCCAGGTCTCATCAATATAAAGGAGGCCACACCGGGAGCACCAGATACAGTAGATGACCCAACAGATTCACCTGGAAAGACTGTTTGTGGCCCGGAATGGTAGTGAGGGAGGAGGTGGAGGTGTAGGGGTAGGTGTAGCACTTGTTCCACTTCAGGCTTTCTTCCAGTGGCCACCCATTTTAATTCCACTTCCCATTCTCATTCTGACATGTCAGTGTTTTCCTGTCGTGATGAGGCCGCACTCAGGTTGGAGGAACAATACCTTGTGTTCTGTCTGGGTAGCCTCCAACCTGATGGCATGAACATCTGTTTCTCAAACTCCGGAGGTGCCCCACGCACTTCCCCATTCCCTTTTCTCTCTCTCTCACCTTATCTCCTTACCTACCCATCACCTCCCTCTGGTGCTCCTCCCCCTTTCCTTTCTCCCATGGCCTTCTGTCCTCTCCTGTCAAATTTCCACTTCTCCAGCCCTGTATCTCTTTCACTAATCAACTTCCCAGCTCTTTACTTCACCTCTCCCACCCCCACGGTTTCACCTATCACCTACGTTTCTTCCTCCCCTCCTCCCACCTAACTTTCTAACTCTGGCTGCATCTTTTTTTCTCCAGTCCTGACGAAGGGGCTCAGACCAAAACGTGGACTGTACTCTTTTCCATAGGTGCTGCCTGGCCTGCTGAGTTCCTCCGGCACTTTGTGTGTGTTGCTTGCATTTCCTGCATCTGTAGACTTTCTCTTTTTGTGTTGGAAAATTTCAAATGTCACTCCACTCTTCAAGAAGGGAGAGAGGCCGAAGAAAGGAAACTATAGGCCAGTTAGTCTGACCTCAGTAGTTGGGAAGATGTTGGAGTCGAATAGTAAGGATGAGATCTCAGGGTACTTGGAGGCACTTGATAAAATAGGCTAGTCAGTGTGGTTTCTTCAAGGGAAAATCTTACCTGACAAATCTGTTGGAATTCTTTGAAGAAGTAACAAGCAGGATAGACCTAACAAACTCCAAGTCCATTGTATTACAGGAAAGATTCTAGCATGGATAAAGCAGTGGCTGATAGACAGGAGGCAAAGAGTGGGAATAAAGGGAGCCTTTTCTGGTTGGCTGCTGGTGACTAGTGTTGTTCCACAGGGGTCTGTGTTGGGAACGATTCTTCGAAAGTTATTTGTCAATGATTTGGATAATGGAATAGATGGTATTGCAGACAATAGGAAGACAGGTGGAGGGACAGGTAGTTTTGGAGATGTAGAGAAGCTACAGAAGGACTTAGGAGAATGAGCAAAGAAGTGGCAGATGGAATACAGTGTCGGGAAATGTATAGTCATGCACTTTGGTAGAAGAAATGAAAGGATTGATTTCTAAATCGAGAGAAAAAACAAAAAAAAACTGAGGTATAAGGGGACTTGGGAGTCCTTGTGCAGGTTTCTTTGAAGGTTAATTTGCAGGTGCAGTCTGTGGTGAAGAAAGCGAATGCAATGTCAGCATTCATTTCAAGAGTACTAGAATATAAATGCAAGGATGTAATGTTGGGACTTTATGAAGCACCGGTGAGGCCTCACTTGGAGTATTGTGAGCAGGTTTGGGCCCCTTATCTGTGAAAGGATGTGCTGAAACTGGAGAGGGTTCAAAGGAGGTTCACAAAAATGATTCCAGGATTGAACAGCTTGTCATATGAAGAGCATTTTCCCCCGGGATCAATGAAGTATGACTATGACTATTTGGTGGCTCTGGGCCTGTATTCACCGGAATTCAGAAGAATGAGGGGTGACCTCATTGAAAACTATCGAATGGTGAAAGGCCTTGATAGAGTGGACGTGGATCAGGCATGATGAAATGGCAGAGATGATTCAATAAGCCTAACAGCCTAATTTGGCTCCTCTATCTTATGGCCTTATAAAAGCAACAATGTAATGCTGACAGCTTGTAACACATTGGTTAGACCAGAGGTGGCCAACCTTTTACATTCCATGCGTCAATTTTTTCACGCACGAGTTCAGATGCGCCATACAACTCTTGTACCCCCACAATTCTTGTAAAAATGTTAATATAGAACTCGTGCGTGGAAAAAATCGCATCTGAACTTCTGCGTGAAAAAATTGACGCATGGAATGTAAAAGGTTGGCCACCCCTGGGTTAGACTGTACTTTGAGTATTGCAAGCAATTTGGGCCCCTTATCTAAGAAGGGATGTGCTGACACCGGAGAGAATGATTCTGCAAATGAAAGGGTTGATCATGTGAGTAGTAATTGATGGCTCTGGGCCTTCACTCACTGGAATTTAGAAGAATGAGGGGGATCAAATGGAAACGTGTCATATGTTGAAAGACCCAGATAGAGCGGACGTGGAGAGGATATTTCCTGTGGTGGGGCATTCTAGGACAAGAGGGCACAGCCTCAGAATAGAAGGACGTAAATTTAGAATGGAGAAGAAGAGAAGTTTGTTGAGTCAGAGGGAGTGAATCTGTGGAATTCATTGTCACACATGGCTGTGCAGGCCAAGTCACCGGGTATATTTAAAGCGGAGGTTGATAGGTGCTTGATTAGTCAGTGTCAAAGGTTATTGGGAGAAGGCAGGAGAACGGGGTTGAGAGGGATAATAAATCAGCCATGATGGAATGGCAGAGCAGACTCGATGGGCCGAATGGCCTCATTCTGCCCCCCCCCCCCGTGTCTTATGGTCTAGGTGTGGTGGGACTGGGTGGAGACGAGTGCAGTGAAGGGATAGGATTTGCTGAGGACAGGATGGAGGGGAGGGAGAGGTGGGAGTGTTTGCTGGAGGGGAAGGGCATGGGGAGGGAGGGGTGTGTTTGCCAGGGGGACTGAAATTGCTGACATCAGTCCGAGCCGCGAGCTGCAGGGTGACTTCTGTCTGCTGCTGTGTTCCAGGGTGGGGGCCGACTGATCTGATCTGTGTCAGGGTGGGGGCTGACTGACCTGTTGTGTTTCAGGATGGGGGCCGACTGATCTGATCTGTTTCAGGGTGGGGGCTGACTGATGTGATCTGTTTCGGGGTGGGGGCTGGCCAGTGCTGGGAGTAACCACTCTGTGATGCTGTGTTGCAGGCCTGAGCTGGCACTGTGGCTGGGAGCCAGTGGGGAGGTGAAAGTGACAGGGAGCCATGGGCCAGTGGGCAGCCTGCTTCGTCCAGACAGCGACCTGCATGGTGACCCTGCTGACCACCGCAGCCGGGCCCCAGGCACGAAAGCAAACATCCACTTTTGGTGGGAAACCGTTTGTGACTGTGTGGAACGCTCCGACCCACGACTGCATCCGATACTCCATCTCCCTTGACCTTGGTGTCTTTGACGTCGTGTCCTCGCCCAACGAGGGCTTCTATGACCAGCAGCTCACCATTTTCTACAAGGAGCGCCTGGGCAGGTACCCCTACTTCGAGGGGCAGAGCCCGGTGAACGGGGGCTTGCCGCAGAATGGCAGCCTGCTCCAGCACCTGCAGCAGGTCCGCACCGACATCGACCGCTACATCCGCTCCCACCACAGGGAAGGGCTGGCCGTGATCGACTGGGAGGAGTGGCGGCCACTCTGGATCCGCAACTGGAAGGGGAAGCAGATATACCGTAACAGATCGCTGGCCCTGGTGTCTGAGCGCCACCCACACTGGAAACAGGCAATCATCAACCGCCAAGCGCAGTTTGAGTTCGAGCAGTCGGCACGGAACTTCATGGTGAAGACGCTACAGGAGGGCCGCAACGCTCGGCCCCGCAGCCTCTGGGGTTTCTATCTGTTCCCCGACTGCTACAACCACGACTACAAAACCAATGCAGCCAACTACACCGGCCGCTGCCCCGACGTCGAGATCTCTCGCAACGACCTGCTGGCGTGGCTGTGGAGAAACAGCACCGCCATCTACCCGTCCATCTACCTGGACCACAGCCTCCGGTCCTCAGCCAGTGCCGTCAAGTTCGTTCGCTCCCGGGTCCGTGAGGCGCTGCGCGTCGCCCAGCTTCACAGCGCCAACTACTCGCTGCCCGTCTTCGTGTACTCACGGCCCACGTATACCTATACGGTGCAGCTGTTGACCGAGGTGAGACCCTAGCACCCCTGGTGTCAGTCCTTCCCCTCCCTCAGCACATCTTGTCTCTTCCCCCACCCACACCACTTATCCCTTCCGCCCTTTTCCCCCACCCCAGGGTTTGCGTCATTCACCAACCCCCCTCCCCCGCCCCAATACATACGGGGTACAGAGGAAAGAGGAGGTAATGCTAATGCTTTTGAAGGCACTGGTCAGACCTCACTTGGAGCCACTTAGCTGAGAAAAGATTTGCAAGCATTGGAGAGGGTGTAGACAAGTTTCCTGACACTGATCCTGGGAATGAAAGGGTTAACCTATGTGGAACATTTGATGGCTGTGGGCCTGTACTCCCAGGAGTTTAGGAGAATGGGGGAGGGTGTTCTCATTATAACCTTAGAATATTGAAAGATGTTTCCTATCGTGGGGGAGTCTAGGACCAAAGGGCACAGCCTCAGAATAGAGGGACCTCCATTTAGAACAGGGATGAGGAGGAATTTCTTTAGCCAGAGGGTGTTGGTTCTGTGGAATTCTTTGCCATGGATGACTGTGGAGGCCACGTCATTAAGGCAGAAGTTGATAGGTTCTGATTAGTCAGGGCGCAAAGATTATTGGGAGAAGGCAGGAGAATGGGATTGAGAAGGATAATAAATCAGCCATGATGGAATGGTGGAGCAGAATCGATGGCCAAATTCTGCTCTTATCTTATGGTCAGGGTCTGCCTCTCTGTCCTGTCCCCACACCTGGAAGGCTGGGGTCTGTGAGGGTAGGGTGTATCCCAGGAGACGGGAGTGCGGGGTGGATGGGGTGGGGAGGTGAGGAAGAGGTTTTACTGACTCTCTGGGTTTGCTGTGGGCAGCGGGACCTGGTGACCACCATTGGGGAGACTGCGGCATTGGGTGCAGCCGGAATTATCTTCTGGGGCGACACCGACTATAGCAACAGTGCGGTAAGTGTCACAGCCGGGGGTGGGGGGGGGGTTCTTTCCCCCTTTCTCCCCTGCACTTCACTAGCTCCCCCTCCCCCATCCCTCCGTTTGATCAGGTCGTCAGGTTGGGTGGGGCTGAAACCAGTGTTGGGCTGAAGGTCAGATTATACACGTAGCAGCACAGGAACAGGCCTTCGGCCCACATTAATGAAGGTGATAGTGTCTAGTGACACTAATTCCTTCTGCCTGAACCCGGTCCAGATCCGTCCACACTCCGCACATCCATCTGCCCATTGAAGAGTGTTCTGAATGCTCCTATTGTATCTGCTCCTGCCACCACCCCAGGCAGTGTATTCCATATCCACAACACTGAGTCTTCTAAAGAAAAACTTTGCCCCTCACATCTCCTTTTTTCCTTAATTACATGTCCTCTGGTTTTAGACATTTCACCCCTGAGAAAAAAATACTCCCAGTCCAATCTATCTGTGCCTCTCATAATCTTATAAATCTCTGTCAGATCTCCGCTCAGCCTCCGGTGAAAGCAACCCCCAAGTGCGTCCAACCTTCTGTGACAGCACATGCCCCGTAATCCAGGAAGCATCCTGGTGAACCTCTTCTGCACCCTCTCCAAAGCCTCCACATCATTCTGGGCGACCAGAACCGTATGCAATTCCCCAGATGCAACTAGAGCTTTATAAAGCTACAACATGACTTTCTGACTTTTGAACTTGGTTCCCTCTTTACCACCCTGTCAAGCTGTGCAGGAGCTGTGGACCAGAACTCCAAGGTCCCTCTGTACATGAACACCGTTGAGGCTCCTGCTATTAACAGTGTACACCCTCTTTACACTCGACCTACCTAGGTGCAACATCTAGATGCGTTAAACCCCCACCTGCTACTTTTCTGCCCAGGTGTGCAACGGATTTATTTCCCACTGTATTCTTTTCCAGTCTTCAACATTATCCACAACACCACTGATCTTTGTATCACCTGAAAGCTGACTAACCCAGCTACTTACATTTTAATCAACAAATAGCAGAGGGGTGGTGTGGGTTAGGGTTGAACGATATCTTGAGGGTTGAGGATGGTGTGGTTAGTCTGGGAGGGATCCCATCAGGGATAGAAGAGTCAAGTTGGTTTGGATTGAAACAGGTTGAGGTTGAAGTGGGATTATGTCAGGGTCAGAGAGCAGGTTGCGGTTGAAATGGGTTGGAATTGGGTGGGATGGGATGGGCCGGGGTGAGAATTGGGGGTTGGGATGGGCCGGGGTGAGAGTTGGGGGCTGGGATGGGCTGGGGTGAGAACTGGGGGTTGGGATGGGCTGGGCCGGGGTGAGAATTGGGGTTGGGATGGGCCGGGTTGAGAATCGGGGGCTGGGATGGGCCGGGGTGAGAATTGGGGTTGGGATGGGCTGGGGTGAGAGTTGGGGGCTGGGATGGGCTGGGGTGAGAATTGGGGTTGGGATGGGCCGGGGTGAGTGTTGGGAGTGTGTGCTGATGGTGCTATGGATGTGTACACAGGAACACTGTCAGATGATGAAGAGTTATGTGGAAGGAATCTTTAGCCGTTACCTGCTGAATGTCAGCACAGCGACTAGTTATTGCAGTCAGTACCTGTGTGCGGGCCACGGGAGATGTGTGCGCCGGGACAGTGAGGCTGAGACTTACCTGCACCTCAGCCCAGACAGTTTCCAGATCGAAGAGAGCCCTGGCGAGGCCAGGCTCCGTGTCACTGGGGACCTGACTCACAGTGACAAGCTGCGGTTTCAGGAAGACTTTGAATGCCACTGCTTCCGGGGCTGGTCAGGTCAGTGGTGTGGCACTGGACAGAGCACTGGGCCACGAATCCTGCCCTGCGCTCTCGGCCCTCTCTTCTCTCTGGTGCTCGTTCTGCTCCTGTGATGACAGTTTGCAGGGAGCATCCACCCTTCTCCCCTCTCCAGCTGCTGTTCGCTCTGCAGGGACGCTGTTTCACATCCAAAGATTTCTATGAGTATCAGGTGCTGTGGTGGCCACAGTAACCGGTGGTTACTGGGAGACGGTGATGGAATCACTGCTGCCCCTCGTTGCCCCATCGAAAGGGGTGCAACTTTGATCAGTGTTAATCACTTTACTGAAGCCAGGATCTTACTGCCAAGGACACGGACTCGGTGACGGGTGACCATGTGCTGTCGGTGTTAATGACGGCCACGCTGATGAGGCCTACAGCTGCTGAAACACTCGGAACCGGTTTATTATTGTCACATGTATGTATATGTTATCATATACTACTCAGAGATCCATTTTCTTGCAGGCATTTACAGGGAAATAAAGAAATATAATATAATTTATGAAAAACTATACATAAGCCTAGGCTGCCAAACAATCAATGTGCAAAAGACAAACTGTGCAAATAAAAGTCTGTAACTCGAGTCTCTCTTCCAAGCAAGAGGACACTGAAGGAAAGAGTTGAAATATCTGTTTGTGTGTGTGTGTGTGTGTGTGTGTGTGTGTGTGTGTGTGTGTGTGTGTGTGTGTGTGTGGTCGGAGGTGTCAGTGTTGGAGACGTTCACCAGGACGCTGCCCGGATGAGAGGGTATGAGCTACAATGACAGGCTGGACAAACCTGGGCTGTTTTCTCTGGAGCGGCTGAGGCTGAGGGGAGACCTGAGAGAGATTTAGAAGATTATCAGAGGTGTATATTATACACAGTAAACAGAGTTTTTCTGTCTGGATAAAAATGCCAAATACTAGAAGGAACACACATCAAAGTTGCTGGTGAACGCAGCAGGCCAGGCAGCATCTCTAGGAAGAGGTACAGTCGACTTTTCGGGCCGAGACCCTTCATCAGGACTAACTGAAGGAAGAGTTAGTAAGAGATTTGAAAGTGGGAGTGGGAGATCCAAAATGATAGGAGAAGACAGGAGGGGGAGGGATGGAGCCAAGAGCTGGACAGGGGATTAGCAAATGGGATATGAGAGGATCAGGGGACAGGAGGCCCAGGGAGAAAGAAAAGGGGGAGGGGGGGAATCCAGAGGATGGGCAAGGGATATAGTCAGAGGGACAGAGGGAGAAAAAGGAGAGAGAGAGAAACAATGTGTGTATATAAATAAATAACGGATGGGGTACGAGGGGGAGGTGGGGCATTAGCGGAAGTTAGAGAAGTCGATGTTCATGCCATCAGGTTGGAGGCTACCCAGACGGAATATAAGGTGTTGTTCCTCCGACCTGAGTGTGGCTTCATCTTTACAGTAGAGGAGGCCGTGGATAGACATGTCAGAACGGGATGTGGAATTAAAATACTAGAAGGGTTGGGTTTAAGATGAAAGGGGTTTTTTTATTCCCCCCCCCCACCACAGAGTGGTGGATGTCTGAATGTGCTGCCGTGCTGATGATGAAGACAGTGACACAGACAGGCAGGGAATGGAGGGGTATGGACCGTGTGTGGGCAGGTGGGATTGGGTTGAGTTGGCGTCTTGGTACAGATGTGCTGGGCTGAATGGCCTGTTTCTGTGCTGTTGGCTGAGAGTCTGTATCAGGAAGGAAAGGGTGTTTGAGGCATTGGACCTCCCAGCAATCCACCTATATAACTCTAGCCTCATCATAGACAACTTTAAAATGACCAGTTAACCCCCTGACTGTGTCTGGACTGTGGGAGAAAACCAGAGAACTTGAATGGCGGATGAATCTCCAGGGCAGGACAGGATCTGTCCCGTTAGGTGAAGCAACAGTGCAGATTGCTGAGGCGCCGATGGAGGTTGCTGCATCTTCATTGGCTGTGGGAGAGACTGAGGTGTCTCCTTGTTCACAAAAGGCCATGGGGATAAACTGTTAGCCTACCATTAGCAGTAGGGAAGTTGGTAAAGGAGATTGAGGTACGGGATTTTTTTCCCATGTAGAAAGGTGCGGACTGATTAACATTCCTGTAATCTTCCTGTGGAAGGGGTTAACATCCCTGCAAACTGACCTTCAGTGTGAGACTGAGTCTGGTGTTACACTATACTAATTATTTTGCACTGTTATGACTTTTAAAAATAAACTTGCAGGCTTCCTTCAAATTCCAGCTTCCAACAGAGCGTAAGGAACAGGAACTGATATCATTGTTAAACGTTTCCTCCGGGTACTCCAGTTTCCTCTCTCATCCCAACCACGTGGTCAGTGGCTGAACTGGCTGTTACCTCCTCTGCAGCGCGTGTGTGTGTGTGTGTGTGTGTGTGTGTATATATATGTGTATATATACACTAATGAAGACCATTTATCAATTAAGATCTTATTAATGAAGGTAACTTTACAATTGCTTCCACTTTCTTCCAAGTGATTTCCCAAATTGCCAATTTAAATTACTTACCAGTTGCTTTTAAGAAGTTCAAGTCACTGGAAGAACTAGGTGGACTGAGGTGCATTGGCAGAGGGAAAAGGTATCAGTCATGACCTCAAGCACAAATTTCCATGATACAGCTAGGATGGGGGGTGGGGAGGAAGGTGATAAGTGGGCGGTCCCAAGTCTAGCTGCGAAAGGATGGGGGGTTGGGCATGGGGCTAACAATTCCATCCGTAAAACCCAGAATTACCTGAGAGAGGTAAGAGAAGATGGGAACACCCTGAGGATAACTTGAAAAACTGGCCCAGGATGTAGAACTCTGCCAAACTGCTGTTGGCAGCCTATGCCCCCAGGTGGGGTGATTGGCTTAAGGTGGGCAGAGGGAACTGGGGTGGAATGGAGGCTGAACCCTGGGGAGTAATGGTCTACAGAGTGACCTTGGGTGCAAATCTCAAAGTGACATCATGAGTAGTTAGGCTGGTAGGCAAAGATGATGACATGCTTGCCTTCATTCCCAGGGGCACTGAGTGTAAGAGTCAGCACGCCATGCTGCAGCTGTATAAAACTTTTCGTGGGCCACATTTGGAGTATTGTGTGCAGTTCTGGTCTCCTTGTTACAGGAAGGACGTGGAGAGGGTTCAGAACTGCACTAGGATGCTGCCTGGATTTGAGGGCGTAGGGCATAAGCCATAAGGCGAGGTTCAACAGACTCTGATTGTGCTGGAGGCAGAGGGGAAACCTAATAAAGATTTATAAGATTCTGAGTAAAACCTGATTTAACACTGGTGTAGGATCTCAGCCTGAAATATCCATTTCCAACACTTGCTACACTGTCCTGTCAATGATCTGTTGGTGTTCCAGGTACCCATGTCTGTGGTCCCTTTTGTTTTCATCACTATTGGTTCTAGTATGTGGGAATTTCACAAGAGCAGTGTAAAATTCAGATCCTTAGTCAGTCCAATATTAATCAACATTTATTAGCAAGCAAACATTCAGCAGAGGACAAAGCATCAATTTACAATGTACAAGTTACTTTTCTTTATTCAGGGACACTTCGGTTTCTTCCTGTATCACAAAAATAAATAAAACTCCAAGGAAATGAACAAAACTTTCACATTCCCGAAGAACAAAGATAACGGGTGGAATTTCCCAGTCTGAGGGGATAGAAACCTTGTACAGAGATTCATTCCTCAAATCGTGATGGAAATGTTCACCTGGGAGGTTGTCTCAGCAGGTTTCGGCCTCCTTTTTTGACAAAATCTCTGTGGATGTGTCCATTTGAGTAATGCCCCCAATTAAATTGGCCTTAAAACACTGTTTGAGTTCATAAGAAACAAAACAACTGAATGTCAATAAGCAGTCCCTGAACTGCAGCTGCAGTGGAAATAGAACAGTACAGCGCAGGACCACGAAGTTGTGTCAGTTCAATCAGTAAACAAATAGACAATTAAACTACTCTTTATCTCTATTTTCCTCACATTCATGTGCCCATCTAAAATGCCTTTTAAAAGTCCAAATGTACCTGTCGCTACCACCACTCTGAGTAAAACCTCCGGGGACCCAAAACGACACCATCACCAGCTCCACTGTCAAGGCCAAAGTGGATCTTTTACTCCCTCCCCCACTGCTGCTTAAAAGAACTTGCCTAATCTGTAATGAAAACTTAAATCTTTAGTCTTTGATCCAAAGCTTGTTTGGTAGGCTTGGTGTGCAAGCTTAACAAATAAAGGGAAATCACAACTCTCCATCAGAACTTCGAAACCATGATCTGTCCAGATCAATGTGGGTCAGCAGGGATGAGTTGGACCAAAGGGCCTGTTTCTGGGGGAAGGGTCAGGCACTTTAAGGAACGATGGAAGCCAGGAACTAGAAAACATTTGAAATACCCACCACCAAAAGTTTATCAAAATAAACTTTGTAAGTGAGTTATCAGCACATTCTCGTGTAACATTAACTAACACTAAACAACTGACAGGACATCTAACATGTAAGGGTTCAAAACAGGGTGGCTGGATGGACTGCTTGGGCCAAAGGACAAGGTCTTTTTCTGATTCTTCTATGACCCAAAAGCCCTGTGGAAAGTTACTGATCATTATGTGTGCTAACAGAAACTAGAAATCCCTGCCAACGCCCACTTCCTACAATATGTGCTTAGTCCTGTGTGTAAATCCCCATCACTCTCATGTTCTACAATATGTACCTAATCCAGTGAATAAAACCCCATTCTACAATGTAAGAACATAAGACGTAGCAGAATTAGTCCATTTAGCCCATCGAGTCTGCTGTGCCATTCCATTGTGGCCAATACCCGATCTCACTCAACCCCATACACTTGCCTTCTCGCCATATCCTTTGATACCCTGACTGATGAGGAAACGATCAACTTCCGCCTTCAATATACCGATGAACTTGACTTCCACAGACTCCACCTGTCTGTGGCAGAGCATTTCACAAATTCACTACTCTCTGGCTAAAAAAATTACTCCTTACCTCTGTTCTGAAGCCCCTCAGTTTTGAGGCTGTGTCCTCAAGTTCTGAACGCCTCCACCACAGGAAACATCCACCTTATCTAGTCCATTCAACATTTGGTAGATTTCAATGAGATCTCTTCCCCCCCCCCCAACATTCTTCTCATTTCCAGTGAGTACAGGCCCAAAGCTGACAAATGCTCCTCATATGTTAACTCTTTCATTCCCGGAATCATCCTCCTGTACCTCCTCTGGACTCTCTCCAATGACAACACATCCTTTCTGAGATATGGGGTCCAAAACTGTTGACAATACTCTAAGTGCGGCCTGACTAGTGTCTTATAAAGGCTCAGCATCTCTTTGCTTTTATATTCTACTCCCCTTGAAATAAATGTCAACTTTAATTTGCCGCCTTTACCACAGACTCAACCTCCAGTTTAACCTTCTGGGAGTTTTGCACGAGGACTCACAAGTCCCTCTGCACCTCTGATGTTTGAACCACCTCCCCATTTAGATGTCTGCACTATTGCTCCTTTTATCAAAATGCATTTTCATACATTTCTCAACACTTTATCCATCCACGTTTTTGCCCATTCTTCCAATTTATCCAAGTCCTGCTGCAATCGCATTGCTTCCTCAGCACTACCTACCCCTCCACCTATCTTCCTCAGCACTACCTACCCCTCCACCTATCTTCATATCATCCACAAACTTTGCTATAAAGCCATCAATTCCATTAGCTAAATCACTGACAAATAATGTGAAAAGTAGTGGTCCCAATACTGACCCCTGAAAAACACCACTACTCACCGGCAGCCATCCAGAAAAGGCCCCTTTTATTCCACTCACTGCCTCCTACCTGTCAGCCATTCCTCTATCCATGCCAGTATCTTTCTCACGAGGGGTAATTGATACGTTCGTGGCCTAAGGTAGAAGGAGTCCATTTTAGAAAATGTAGCACATTTATTTTTCAACATAGTCCCCTCCTACATTTGCCCACTTAGTCCAGCAGTCGTGGAGCATACGGACCTTGGACCTCCAGAAAGTGTCCTCAGCAGGGGTGATTGATAAGTTTGTGGCCTAAGGTAGAACATAGAAGGAGATGAGTTATACAGCTCTCGTTACATGCGCATGCAGAGTGATTATGCAGAACGTTTGAAGTTAATAACTCATCAGGGGTGATTGATAAGTTCGTGGCCTAAGGTGGAAGGAGGTGAGTTATTAACCTTTCCATGTCTCATTGGAATGTACTGACTCAGAACCCCACGCAAATATCCCCTGAACATTTGCCACATTTCTTCTGTATGTTTCCCTGAGAACATCTGTTTCCAATTTATGCTTCAAAGTTCTGCCTGATAGCCTCATATTTCCCCTTACTCCAATTAAACGTTTCCCTAACTTGTCTGTTCCTATCCCTCTCCAATGCTATGGTAAAGGAGATAGAATTGTGATCACTGTCTTCAGAATGCTCTCCTACTGAGAGATCCGACACCTGATCAGGTTCATTTCCCAATACCAGATCAAGTACAGCCTCTCCTCTTGTAGACTTACCTACATATTGTGTCAAGAAACCACCTTGAACACACCTAACAAACTCCACCCCATCTGAACCCCTCACTCTAGGGATGTGCCAATCGATATTTGGGAAACTAAAATCTCCCACCACGACAACCCAGTTATTATTACACCTTTCCAAGATCTGTTTCCCTATCTGCTCCTCAATGTTCCTGTCACTATTGAGTGGTCTATTAAAAAAAAGAGTAGTGTTATTAGCCCCTTCCTCTTCCTAACTTCCACCCACAGAGACTCCGTAGACAATCCCTCCATGACTTCCTTCTTTTCTGCAGCCGTGACACTATCTCTGATCAACAGTGCCACGTCCCCACCTCTTTTGCCTCCCTCCCTGTCCTTTCTGAAACATCTAAAGCCTGGCACTCGAAGTAACCATTCCTGCCCCTGAGCCATCCAAGTCTCTGTAATGGCCTCAACATCATAGCTCCAAGTGCTGATCCACACTCTGAGCTCATCCGCTTTGTTCATACTCCTTGCATTAAAATAGACGCATCTCAAACCATCGATCTGCCCCCTGCTCCAATCCCTCAGCCATGCATTTATCCTCCACCTCACTCTATTCCTATACTCACTGTCACGTAGCACAGGCAGTAATTCCGAGATTACTACCTTTGTGGTCCTGCTTCTCAACTTCCTTCCTAACTCCCTGTAGTCTGCTTTCAGGACCTCCTCCCTTTTCCTGCCTATGTCGTTGGTACCAATATGTATCACGACCTCTGGCTGTTCGCCTTCCCACTTCAGGATATCATGGACGTGATCAGAAACTTCCCGGACCCTGGCAGCTGGTTCTTACCATCTGTGCTTCTTTCCTGTGTCCACAGAATCGCCTGTCTGACCCCCTAACTATAGAGTCCCCTATCACCGCTGCCATCCTCTTCCTTTCCCTACCCCTCTGTGTCAATTCTTCAGCTTGAAACATCGATTGTTCATTTGCTTCCATAGAATCTGTCTGATTTGCTGAGTTCCTCTCATTTTTGTGTAGCCACTCCAGATTTCCTGCATTTGCAGACTCCTTGTCAGAGTTGGCTCTCCCGCCCTGTTCTGATTTTTGAATCTTTCATGTCTGGATGTAACGGTGGCTGGTAAGTGTAACAGGCTCACCGACTCCACCAGCCATCCCCGTGTTTCCGATAGTAACTGGACCCACATTAACCCAGGGACATATCGGGACTTGGCTGGGTTGGAGAACCCCTGACCTTGGGTGCTCATCTCAGAGATGCCCTGTGGGCCTACTCTCTTTTCACTAATGAATGCGCAGTGGATTACATCTCAAACACCTTCTCTAAATTTGCCAGTGACATAACTTGATTGTAGAATCTCAGATGGTGCAATGAGGCTGTACAGAAACAAAGAAAACCTACAGCATAATACAGGCCCTTCAGCCCACAAATGCTGTGCCAAACATGTACTTACTGTAGAAATTACCTAGGGTTACCCGTAGTCCTCTATTTTTCTGAGCTCCATGTACCTGTCCAGGAGTCTCTTAAAAGACCCTATTGTATCCGCCTCCCCACCGTTGCCAGCAGCCCATTCCATGCACCCACTCTCTGCGTAAAAAAACTTACCCCGACATCTCCTCTGTACCTACTTCCAAGCACCTTAAAACTGTGCCCTCTCGTGTTTGCCATTTCAAACCTGGGAAAAAGCCTCTGACTATCCACACGATCAATGCCCCTCATCATCTTATACACCTCTATCAGGTCACCTCCGAGTACTGATCCACGCTCTAAGCACTCCTGCTTACAGGAGCAAGATAGATCAGCTGGCTGAGTGGTGTCACAACGATAACTTTGTACTCAATGTCAGCAAAACTAAGGAATTGATTGTGGACTTCAGGAAAGGGAAGTCGGGAGAACACACACAAGTCCTCATCGAGCGTTCGGTGGGGAAAGGGTGAACAACTTCAGCATCTTAGAGGATCTGCCCTGGACAGAACACATTGTTGTAATCACTACGCTATTTGGAGTTTGTCACCAAAGATGTTCAAATTTCTACAGGTGCACCGTGGAGAGAATTCTAACTTGTTGCTTCACTGTCTGGTTTGGAGGCAGACACGCGGAGGATCGCAAGAGGCTGCAGAGGGGTGTAGGGTCAGCCACAACACTCCCCGACATGTCCAACATGTGATGCTTCGAGAAGGCAGCATCCATCACGACAGACCCTCACTGTTCCGCACATGCCCTTAAACTAGAGTTGAGGGGGTGGGAACCAGAGTGCCAGAACAGTTAGTGGAGAGGCTGTGACATATACTTTATACTTTATTGTCGTCAAACAATTGATACTAGAACGTACAATCATCACAGCGATATTTGATTCTGCGCTTCCCGCTCCCTGGATTACAAATCAATAGTAAATATTAAAAATTTAAATTATAAACCATAAATAGAAAATAGAAAAATGAAAAGTAAGGTAGTGCAAAAAAACCGAGAGGCAGGTCCGGATATTTGGAGGGTACGGCCCAGATCCGGGTCAGGATCCGTTCAGCAGTCTTATCACAGTTGGAAAGAAGCTGTTCCCAAATCTGGCCGTACGAGTCTTCAAGCTCCTGAGCCTTCTCCCGGAGGGAAGAGGGATGAAAAGTGTGTTGGCTGGGTGTGTCGTGTCCTTGATTATCCTGGCAGCACTGCTCCGACAGCGTGCGGTGTAAAGTGAGTCCACGGACGGAAGATTGGTTTGTGTGACGTGCTGGGCTGTGTTCACGATCTTCTGCAGCTTCTTTCGGTCTTGGACAGGACAACTTCCATACCAGGTTGTGATGCACCCTAGAAGAATGCTTTCTACGATGCATCTATAAAAATTAATGAGGGTTTTAGGGGACAGGCCAAATTTCTTTAGTTTTCTCGGGAGGGCTGATGTTGGTAAGACCTCAGATAAAGTCAGGAATCAAAAGGTTGAGCATGGTGCAACTAGTGTCTTGAGCTGCGAATATTTCAATGCAAGAAGTGTCATAGGAAAGACTAGTATTGTAGGCTCAGGACATGGATCAATGCCTAGAATTGTGACGTTTCAGCCATTAGTGAAACTTTGTTGCAAGGGGGCTCCATTGTTTTAGGTGTGACAAGATGGGGAGAGGGGGGAACTAAAGGGGGAGGGGTGGCATTACTAGTCAGGGAAAACATCACAGCAGTGTTCCTCCTGGACAGACTGGAGAACTCGTCTAGTGAGGCATCATGGGTGGAACTGATGAACAAGAAAGGTTTGACCACATTAATGGGCTATATTACAGTCCAGCCAGCAGTCCGAGGGATTTAGAGGAACAAATTTGTAAAGAGATCACAGACTGTTGCAAGAAACATAAGGTTGTTATACAGATGATTTTAACTTTCTACATTTTGACTGGAAATCCCATCCTGTACAAGAAGTAGATGGGATAAAGTTTTCAGGAAAGTTTCCTTCATCTGTACGTAGAAGGCACAATGAGAGAGCATACAATACTGTATCTGCTATTGGGGGATAAGACAAGGCAGCTGACTGAAGTCTGTTTTAGGGAACGCTTTGTATCCAACGAACACAATGCCGTTAGTTTCAAAGCAAATGCAAAAAAAACCATGGGTTTGGTCCACAGGTTGAGATTCTGAATTGGAGAAAGGCCAATTTTGATGGTATCAGAAACAATTTGGCAAGTGTGGATATAGGCAGACTGTTTTCTGGTAAAGGTGTGCTTGGAAAGTGGGAGGCCTTCAGAATGAAAGAGAATGAGTAGAAAAGAATGAGGTGAATATGGAGAACACTTAAGAAGGAAATCAGGAGGGCTAAAAGAATACACGAGTTGCTCTAGCAGACAAAGTGAAGGAGAATCCTAAGGCATTCTACAGATACGTTAAGAGCAAAAGGATTGCAAGGCTCTAAATTGATCCTCTGGAAGAGCAGATTGGTAATCTATGTGTGGAGCCAAAACAGATGGGGGAGATCTTAAATGCATTCTTTGCATCTGTATTTACTCAGGAGATGGAGTCTATAGAAGTGAGGCAAAGTGAGGCAACTTCATGGACCCTGTACAGATTACGGAGGAGGAGGTGTTTGCTGTCCTGAGGCAAATTAGAGTAGGTAAATCCCCAGGGCCTGACAAGGTATTCCTTTGGACCCTACTGGAGGCAAGTTCAGAAATTGCCAGGGTCCTAGCAGAGATATTAAATCATTCTTAGCGGCAGGAGAGGTACTAGAGGACTGGAGCATAGCCAAAGTTGTTCTGCTGTTCCAAAAAGGCTCCAATCATAAACTAGGACATTATAGGCCAGTGAGTCTGACATCAGTTGTGGGAATTTATTGGAAGGTATTCTAAGGGACCGGATATATAAGTATTTGGATAGAGATGGACTGATTAAGGAAAGTCAACATGGCTTCATGCATGGCAGGTCATGCCTAACCAGTCTTATAGAGTTTGAGAAAGTTACCAGGAAATTGGATGATGACAAGGCAGTGGATGGTGTCTACATGGACTAATTTGGACTTTAGTAAGGCATTGGACAAGGACTTGCAAGGAAGTTTGGGCAAGAAGGGTCAGTTGCCTGGTATTCAGTATGAGGTAGTACATTGGATTAGATAATAGCTTTGTGGGAGAGGCCAGAGAGTGTTCGTAGAGGATTGCTTCTTTGACCGGAGGCCTGTGACTAGTGGTGTGCCGCAGGGATCAGTGCTGGGTCCTTTGTTGTTTGTCATCTATATCAATGATCTGGATGATAGGCGGTTAACTGGATCAGTAAATTTGCAGATGACACCAAGACTGGGGGCGTCGTGGACAGTGAGGAAGGCTATCAGTGCTTGCAGAGGGATCTGCATGGCGTCGTGGACAGTGAGGAAGGCTATCAGAGCTTGCAGAGGGATCTGCATGGCGTCGTGGACAGTGAGGAAGGCTATCAGAGCTTGCAGAGGGATCTGCATGGCGTTGTGGACAGTGAGGAAGCTATCAAGGCTTGCAGGGAGATCTGCATCAGCTGGAAAATGGGCTGAAAAATGGCAGATGGAATTTAATGCAGACAAGTGTGAGATTTTTCAATTTGGTAGGACCAACCAGATAGGCTTTATACAATGAACGGTAGGGTACTGAGGAGTGTGGTAGAACAACGGGAACTGGGAATACAGATCCATAATTCATTGACAGCGCCGTCACAGGTAGACAGGGTCATAAAAGAAGCTTGTGGCACATTGGCCTTCATAAATCAAAGGATTGAGCACAGGAGATGGGACGTTATTTTGAAGCTGTACAGATGTTGGTGAGGCCTAATTTGGAGTATTGTCTGCAGTTTTGGTCACCTACCTACAGGAAAAATGTAAATAAGGTTGAAAGAGTGCAGGAAAAAAATTACAAGGATGTTGCCGGGTCTGGAGGACCTGAGTTATAAAGAAAGATTGAATAGATTAGGCCTGTATTCTTTAGAATGAAGAACATTGAGAGGAGATTTGATAGAGATATGCAAAATTATGAGGAGTATAGATAGGGTAAATGCAAGCAGACTTTTTCCTCTGCGGTTGGGTTGGACTACAACCGGAGGTCACGGCTTAAGGGTGAAAAGTGAGAAATTTAAGGGGAACATGAGGAGAATCATCTTCACTCGGAGGGTCATCAGAGTGTGGAATCACCACAACTGGTGCATGCAAGCTCAATTTCAATGTTTGAGAGAAGTTTGGATAGGTATATGATGGTAGGGATATGGAGGGCTATGGTTCTGGTATAGGTTGATGGGAGTAGGCAGTTTAAATGGTTTTGTCATGGACTAGATGGGCCGAATGGCTTGTTTCTGTGCTTCTTTTTATATTTCTATGCCCTCTTCTCATTTCTGCCATTGGGAAGGAGGTACAGGAGCCTGAAGACCACAAGCAATGTGTCAGGGACAGCTTCTACCCCACCGCCATTAGTTATCTGAGTGGTCCATCAACTCACGAACACTACCCCATCATGCCTTTCGTTTTGCACTATTTCGTTTAAATTCTATGTACTATTTTATGTCTTTGCACTGCTCTGCTGTCCCAAAACAAGAAGTTTCAAATCCAGTATCAGGGATGATAAATCCAATTCTGATTCAGCCTGTGTCACCTCGGGTCGGGAGGACCGTGGTCGAAGGGGACCACGATGCTCTCGTTGTCCTGGGCGGAGGGTCCCTGTTCCTCCACCCAGACCCCCACTATCTGGTGACTAATATTCCTGTGCCTGTGGGCTCCATCCACCCGGATCTCAGGCTCCAATTAATATATTGTGTAAGACATCCCTGGACTGATTGGTGTGAGCTCATCGCTCAGAACATTAGACGTTTTCAGAAACTCCAGCTTGGTCAACTTCCTAGTGATGAAACGACGCTAATTATAGGAATTGTCCCCTTGGAACAATTTGGCACAATTTTCACAAAATTCCATCTTCTCATTCCAGACTCTCTCTCCCTGGAGCATCAAGCATCTTTCCTTACTGTTGAGGAAGATCTTGGATCTGAAGCGTTGACTTTCTCGCCCTTCCACAAACGCTTCGGCTGGACAGGAACGGCGCTGCCGTGGGACGACCGACTCCGCCGGGCTGGAGGCGGCGCTGTCACGGGAGGTCGGACTCCTCCGGGGCACGACGGCGCTGTCACGGGAGGTCGGACTCCGCCGGGGCAGGACGGCGCTGTCACGGGAGGTTGGACTCCGCCAGGCCGGAGGCGGCGCTGTGACGGGAGGTCGGACTCCGCCGGGGCGGAGGCGGCGCTGTGACGGGAGGTCGGACTACGCCGGGGCGGAGGCGGCGCTGTGACGGGAGGTCGGACTACGCCGGGGCGGAGGCGGCGCTGTGACGGGAGGTCGGACTCCGCCGGGGCGGAGGCGGCGCTGTGACGGGAGGTCGGACTCCACCAGGCCGGAGGCGGCGCTGTGACGGGAGGTCGGACTCCGCCGGGGCGGAGGCGGCGCTGTGACGGGAGGTCGGACTACGCCGGGGCGGAGGCGGCGCTGTCACGGGAGGTCGGACTCCGCCGGGGCAGGACGGCGCTGTCACGGGAGGTTGGACTCCGCCAGGCCGGAGGCGGCGCTGTGACGGGAGGTCGGACTCCGCCGGGGCGGAGGCGGCGCTGTGACGGGAGGTCGGACTACGCCGGGGCGGAGGCGGCGCTGTGACGGGAGGTCGGACTACGCCGGGGCGGAGGCGGCGCTGTGACGGGAGGTCGGACTCCACCAGGCCGGAGGCGGCGCTGTGACGGGAGGTCGGACTCCGCCGGGGCGGAGGCGGCGCTGTGACGGGAGGTCGGACTACGCCGGGGCGGAGGCGGCGCTGTGACGGGAGGTCGGACTACGCCGGGGCGGAGGCGGCGCTGTGACGGGAGGTCGGACTCCGCCGGGCCGGAGGCGGCGCTGTGACGGGAGGTCGGACTACGCCGGGGCGGAGGCGGCGCTGTGACGGGAGGTCGGACTCCGCCGGGCCGGTGGCGGCGCTGTGACGGGAGGTCGGACTCCGCAGGGGCAGGACGGCGCTGCAGCAGGAGGTTACGCACCGAGGGCAAAGATGGCGGTGGCTTACCGGGCGGCGAGCGCGCTCCTCCGGGCCGGCAGGGTGAGGACCGGGGCCGAGGCTACTCCGCAACGAAGGCTGGAGGTTTCCGGCGGGGGGTGGAGGCACTAAGAGCGGGCAGGGGACTGGCTGCAGATCAGGGACAAAGGCCTGACACGGGAAGGTCAAACGGGCCGTGGGTCGGGGGTGGCGGACCCGGGGCAGGAGGTGGGGAGAGGGATGGTTGAGACCTGGGGACCGGGAGTATGGTGGGTTGGGGGTATTTGTGGGGATAGTGGCCCCGGTGATGGGGGGGGGGGGAGGTTGGCCGGGGTCGGGAACGGTGTCACCGGGATGTCGGTTGGCGAAGTGAAATGCACAGGAGCCGGTAGATCCGCTGAGCTCGGGTCCGGCGGCCGGAGCAGGACGGACCGACAGGCGGGACCGTGTGCGGGCGAGAAGCCCGTGGTCACCGGTGAGGGAACCGGGGCAGAGCAGCCGGCGGGGAGAGGAATGAGGTGAGGGACCGAGTGATTGCTGTGCGGTCCAGCGAACACCGAGAAAAACAGGGTCCTTGAGGCCGGCACCATGGCTGGGAGTGATCAGGATGCAGACATCGCACAAACTCATTTCAGGGAGGTAGCACCTCCATCCCACCCATATCCCCATCGAGCTCCAAGGGTGTGTGTATACAGGACGTTTGATTATGAAAGAACACAACAATTTATATTATATTATAATGGGGTCTTTTTTTTTATTCTGTTACAACTTTAAGCAAGTCTACAGGGAGTTTGGCCTCATCACATAGGACATCAATAGAGTAGCTCCTTAGCAGCTGGCCAGCTAGTTTAAATAACGTTAGCGATGCTAATGAACGAATGACACCTGTTAAACTCACCTCAACATGTCATTTACAGTCTTAACCCACCATGGGCAATAGAAAAGTCACTGTTGCAAACAGTGCAGCGAGCAACACTGTCATTATTTTTGACCCCTGTTAGGCAGGGATACACTTTAGTGTAGTCAGGGGTGACGAACGTTTTATATTTTCTTTTTTTGCAACACTCTGCCATGGCGCTGCAGGACACTAAACTGAACTGATGGACAATGAAAGAGTGAGAGAGGGGTAGACTGTAAAGCCCACCCACAGAGAAAACTGATAGGTCTACTTAGCACAAAGAGACCAGTCAGGATGTGCTCTCTGTCACTCTCTGGCTACATCTGTCTGTCTGTCTGTCTCTGTCCTCTCCCTCCACCCCCTGCTCTCAAAAAAAAATTGATTTCCAGGATATTGTATATAATTTGCAGGCATCAGGGAGCCGCTATCGATATGCGGGAGACTCCCGGAACTTCCGGGAGAGGTGGGATGTCTGGGATTGTTATGACTGACATGTGATGCTGAATTTATTGTTTTTGTGGCAGCAGTTCAGTGCAATGCATAAAATCAATATAAATTATATAAATAGTACACAAAAGAAGGAAACGAGGAGGTAGCATTCATGGACCACTGGGAAATCTGATGGCAGAGGGGAAGAAGCTGTCCTTAACTATCAGAGTCATTCCCTCTGCTTTCTGAGCAAATGAGATGCTCGAGGTTGGGGGGGAGGTGACTCTAGGCATTCAATCTGTGTGCTGGGGCAGTGACCCCATATCCTGGGGTAGTAAATTCAAGGTGACCCCAGGGAGATCCTGTGTCTAGGGGCAGTGACTGCACAGTTGATATGGTAGGCAACTCCAAAGGATAAAGGTAATCAAGGAAAACACGGGAGCCTGGGAATAATGTGTCTACACTTCACTTTTCTTTTAGTGAGAAGTGTGCGTGTGACACAGTGGCATAATGATGTATGCTATTCATGTACTTTCACATCTAACCTGTAATGAATTATGTGAACAACAAAGAATGCTTCCTCAATATATATTTGAGTAACATTGTGTGTATATTACTGAAATGTTAAAAACACAACAGTGGTGACCCTCATAACCTGGGACAGTGACCCTGGGGTGACTTGGTTTACTGGCACGGTGACCCTTGGTTTAGGTGTACTATACTGGTAATACAGTGACCTGGAGTAAAGACCATAAGATATAGGAGCAGAATTAGGTAATTTGGCCTATGGACTCGGACCCCAAGATCCCTCTGATCGTCCACACTGCTATTTTATCATGGCTAATCCAATTTCCACCCATGTATCACTTCTTGCCCTGACTAAACAAGAATCTATCAGCCTCTGCCTTAACTATAGATAAAGATTTTGCCTTCACAGCTGCCCATGGCAATGAATTCCACAGAATTACCTCTTGTCTGGTTGACTGACCTCTACCTTGCTGAGGCCAGGCAACAATTGTCAGACACCTCCTCTTTCTTACCCCTTGAACAGGACCCCATTAAGGAGCACCAAGCCATGAACTCTGGGGATCTCCCATCCACTGCCACCAACTTCATAGTTCCCTCACCTCGTACTTCCCATTTCTACCTCCTACCCAGGATCCACAAACCTGCCTGTCCAGGTAGACCCATTGTTTCTGCTTGTTCCAGCTCCACCATTCGATCATTGCTGATCCTTTTTTCCCCTCCTCAGCCCCACTTCCAAGCCTTCTCCCTTAACCTTTGATTCTGTGTCCAGTCAAGAACCTTTCAAGCTCTGCCTTAAATACACCCACCGCCCTGGCCTCCATGGTTGCCTGTGGTAACAAATTCCACAAATTCACCACCCTCCGGCTAAAGAAATTTCTCCACATCTGTTTTAATGGGACGCCCCTCTATCCTGACTCCTCCTCGTCCTTGACTCCCCTACCATGGGAAACATCCTTTCCACATCTACTCTGTCTAGGCCTTTCAACATTTGAAAGGTTTCAATGAGATCCCCCTTTATCCTTCCAAATTCCAGCGAGTATAGACCCAGAGCTATCAAATGTTCCTTGTACGATACCACTTTAATTCCTGGAATCATCCTTGTTAACATCCTCTGAACCCTCTCCGATGCCAACACATCTTTTCCTAGATGAGGAGCCCAAAACTCTTCACAGTACTCAAGACGAGTCCTCCCCAGTACCTTGTAAAGCCTCCAGATCCCTGCTCTTGTATTTTGGACCTCTTTCAATGAATGCTAACATTACATTTGCCTTCTTCACCACCGACTCTACCTACAAGTTAACTTTGAGGGTGTTCTGCACAAGGGTTTTCTTCCTGTTTAGAAAATGGTCTACATATTTATTTCTACTACAAAAGTGCATGACCATGCATCTTCCAACACTCTATTTCATTTGCCACTCTCTTGTCCATTCTCCTAATCTAAGTCCTTCTGCAGTCTACCTGTTTCCTCAACACTAACTGCCCTTCCACCAGTCTTTGTATCATCTACATATCTTGACTCAATTTTATCCTCTCTGATTCAGTCCCTTCCTACGTTGGTGAGACTTCTCACACTCCTGATCTTTTCAATGATATCAAGTTCATCTTATTTTCACTGTGGATGTCCACAGCCCCTATACGTCTCCATCCCCCATCAGCAAAGCCTCAGAGTTCTCTTGTTTATTTCATGACACCAGACCCAAACAGTTCCCCTCCATCACCACCCTTCTCCGTCTAGTGGAACTGTTGCCCGCTGTGCCTTTTTGTTGCCTATGTAGAACAGTCTATGTTCCAAGCCTACACTGCTATCACTCCCCAATTTTTCCCTTCGCTACATCAACCACTGCGTTGGTGCTGCTTCCTGCACACACATGGAGCTCGTCGATTTCATCAACTTTGCCTCCAACTTCCACCCTGCACTCAAATTTACCTGGTTCATTTCTGACAACTCCCTCTTCTTTCTCATTCTCTCTGTCTCTATCTCTGGAGCTAATTACCTACTGATATCTTTTATAAACCCACTGATTCTCACAGCTACCTGGATGATATCTCTTCCTATCCTGTCACTTATAAAAACTTCTCTCAATTCCTCCGTCTCCACTGCATCTGCTCGCAGGATGAAGCTTTTCATTTCAAAACAAAGGAGATGTCCTCCTCCTTCAAAGAAAGGGGCTTCCCTTCCTCCACCGTCAACACTGCTCTCACTCGCATCTCTTCCATTTCATGCACGTCTGCTCTCACCCCATCTTCCTGCCACCCCACCAGGGATAGGGTCCTTTTGTCTTCACCTACCACCGCACCAGCCTCCACGTCCAGCACATAATTCCCCGTAACATCCGCCATCTCCAACAAGATCGCACCACCAAGCACATCTTTCCCTTCCCCCTGCACTTTCTGCTTTCCATTCCTGATGTGACTCTCTTGTCCATTCGTCCCTCCCCACTGATCTCCTGTATATTGTATATTCCAGTCAAGAAGAAAAAAAGAGCTTATGAGAGGTTCAAAAAACTAGGTATTGATAGAGATCTAGAAGATTATAAGGCTAACAGGAAGGAGCTTAAGAATGAAATTAGGAGAGCCAGAAGGGGCCATGAGAAGGCCTTGGCGGACAGGATTAAGGAAAACCCCAAGGCATTCTAGAAGTATGTGAAGAGCAAAAGGATAAGACGTGAGAGAATTTGCTTCAGTGTCACTACGGAAAAGGATCTTGGCAATTGTAAGGATGACTTACAGTGGACTGAAAAGCTTGAGCAGGTAGATATTAAGGAAGAGGGTGTGCTGGAGCTTTTGGAAAGCATCAAGTTGGATAAGTCACCGGGACAGGACGGGATGTACCCCAGGCTACTGTGAGAAGAAAGGGAGGAGATTGCTGAGCCTCTGGCGATGATCCTTGCATCATCATCAATAGGGATGGGAGATGTTCCGGAGGATTAGAGGGTTGCGGATGTTGTTACCTTTTCAAGAAAAGGAGTAGAGATAGCCCAGGAAATTATAGACCAGTGAGTCTTACTTCAGTGGTTGGCAAGTTGATGAGGCAGGATTTATGAACATCTGGAGAGCCATAATATGATTGGGAATAGTCAGCATGGTTTTGTCAAAGGCAGGTCGTGCCTTATGAGCCTGATTGAATTTTTTCAGGATGTGACTAAGCAGATTGATGAAGGTAGGGTCATAGATGTAGTCTATATGGATTTCAGCAAGGCATTTGACAAGGTACCCCATGCCAGGCTTATTGAGAAAGTAAGGAGGCATGGGATCCAAGGGGACCTTGCTTTGTGGATCCAGAAATGGCTTGCCCACAAAAGGCAAAGAGTGGTTGTAGACGGGTCATATTCTGCATGGAGGTCGGTGACCAGTGGTGTGCCTCAGGGATCTGTTCTCGGACCCCTTCTCTTTGTGATTTTTATAAATGACCTGGATGAGGAAGTGGAGGGATGTCTTCATAAATTTGCTGATGACACAAAGGTTGGGGGTGTTGTGGATAGTGTGGAGGGCTGTCAGAGGTTACGGCGGGACATTGATAGGATGCAAAACTGGACTGAGAAGTGGCAGATGGAGTTCAACCCAGATAAGTGTGAGGTGGTTCATTTTGGTAGGTCAAATATGATGGCAGAATATAGTATTAATGGTAAGACTCTTGGCAGTGTGGAGGATCAGAGGGATTTTGAGGTCTGAGTCCATAGGACACTCAAAGCTGCTGTGCAGGTTGACTCTGTGGTTAAGAAGGCATACGGTGCATTGGCCTTCATCAATCGTGGGATTGAGTTTAAGAGCTGAGAGGTAATGTTACAGCTATATAGGACCCCGGTCAGACCCCACATGAAGTACTGTGCTCAGTTCTGGTCACCTCACTAGAGGAAGGATGTGGAAACTATAGAAAGGGTGCAGATGAGATTTACAAGGATGTTGCCTGGATTGGGGAGCATGCCTTATGAGAATAGGTTGAGTGAACTCGGCCTTTTCTCCTTGGAGCAAAGGAGGATGAGAGGTGACCTGATAGAGGTGTACAAGATGATGAGAGGCATTGATCATGTGGATAGTCAGAGGCTTTTCCCCAGGGCTGAAATGGCTATCGTGAGAGGGCATAGTTTTAAGGTGCTTGGAAGTAGGTACAGAGGAGATGTCAGAGGTAAGTTTTTTTAAAAAGACGCGGAAAGTGGTGAGTGTGTGGAATGGGCTGCCGGTGACGGTGGTGGAGGCGGAAACGATAGGGTCTTTTAAGAGACTCCTGGATGGATACATGGAGCTTAGAAAAATAGAGGGATATGGGTAACCCTAAGTAATTTCTAAGGTGGGGACACGTTCGGCACAGCTTTGTGGGCCGAAGAGCCTGTACAGTGCTGTAGGTTTTCTATGTTTCTAACCAGAAAAGGCCCCTTTTATTTCCAGTCGCTGCCTCCTGTCTGTCAGCCATGTACAGTACTGGTGCTATAGTGATCCGGGGTTACTGGGATGGTGACCCGGGAATATCTCTGTTTACTGTGACAGTGACCTGGTTTCAGGTGTACTGTACCAGTATTACAGTGACCCCAGGATATCTCTGTTGACTGGGACAGTGACGCTGTTCACTGGGATGGTGACCCTGGGATATCTCTGTTTACTGGGACGGTGACCCTGGTTTGAGGTGTTCTGTTCTGGTGTTACAGTGAGCTGGGGATATCTGTTTACTGGAACGGTGACCCTGGGTTGAGGTGTTCTGTACTAATGTTACAGTGAGCTTGGGATATCTCTGTTTACTGGGACGGTGACCCTGGTTTGAGGTGTTCTGTTCTGGTGTTACAGTGAGCTGGGGAATCTGTTTACTGGGACGGTGACCCTGGGTTGGGGTGTTCTGTACTGGTGTTATAGTGAGCTAGAGATATCTCTGTTTACTGGAACGGTGACCGTGGTTTGAGGTGTTCTGTACTGATGTTACGGTGAGCTGGGGATATCTCTGTTTACTGGGACGGTGACCCTGGTCTGGGGTGTTCTGTACTGGTGTTACTGTGAGCTGAGGATATCTGTTTACTGGGACGGTGACCGTGGTTTGGGGTGTTCTGTACTGGTGTTACGGTGAGCTGGGATATCTGTTTACTGCGACGGTGACCCTGGTGTGGGGTGTTCTGTACTGGTGTTACGGTGAGCTGGGGATATCTCTGTTTACTGGGATGGAGATCCTGGGATATCTGTTTACTGGGACGGTGACCCTGGTTTGGGGTGTTCTGTACTGGTGTTACAGTGAGCTGGGGATATCTGTTTACTGGGACGGTGACCATATTTTGAGGTGTTCTGTACTGCTGTTACGGTGAGCTGGGGATATCTGTTTACTGGGACGGTGACCCTGGGTTGTGGTGTTCTGTACTGGTGTTACGGTGAGCTGGGGATATCTCTGTTTACTGGGACGGTGACCCTGGTTTGAGGTGTTCTGTACTGGTGTTACAGTGAGCTGGGGATATCTCTGCTTACTGGGACTGTGACCTTGGTTTGGGGTTTTCTGTACTGGTGTTACGGTGAGCCTGGGATATCTGTCTACTGGGATGGTGACCCTGGGATATCTGTTTACTGGGACGGTGACTCTGGTTTGGGGTGTTCTGTACTGGTGTTACGGTGAGCTGGGATATCTGTTTACTGGGACGGTGACCCTGGTTTGAGGTGTTCTCTACTGGTGTTATGGTGAGCTGGGGATATCTGTTTACTGGGACGGTGACCGTGGTTTGAGGTGTTCTGTACTGGTGTTACAGTGAGCTGGGGATATCTGTTTACTGGGACGGTGACCGTGGTTTGAGGTGTTCTGTACTAGTGTTACAGTGAGCTGGGGATATCTCTGTTTACTGGGACTGTGACCCTGGTTTGGGGTTTTCTGTACCGGTGTTACGGTGAGCCTGGGATATCTGTTTACTGGGACGGTGACCCTGGGATATCTGTTTACTGGGACGGTGACCGTGGTTTGGGGTGTTCTGTACTGGTGTTACGGTGAGCCTGGGATATCTGTTTACTGGGACGGTGACCCTGGGATATCTGTTTACTGGGACGGTGACCGTGGTTTGAGGTGTTCTGTACTGGTGTTGCAGTGAGCTGGGGATATCTGTTTACTGGGACGGTGACCGTATTTTGAGGTGTTCTGTACTGGTGTTATGGTGAGCTGCGGATATCTCTGCTTACTGGGACTGTGACCCTGGTTTGGGGTTTTCTGTACTGGTGTTACGGTGAGCCTGGGATATCTGTTTACTGGGACGGTGACCCTGGGATATCTGTTTACTGGGACGGTGACTCTGGTTTGAGGTGTTCTGTACTGGTGTTGCAGTGAGCTGGGGATATCTGGTGTTGCAGTGAGCTGGGGATATCTCTGTTTACTGGGACGGTGACCCTGGGTTGAGGTGTTCTGTACTGGTGTTGCTGAGCACCCTGTGTTTCATTGCTTTAGCCAGTCTTGCTGGGAGCCCATCGTTTGCAGAGCACCCTCTCCTATGCTCAGGCCATCGAGAACATTCCAGAAACCAAGCTGACGACGCTAGACAATGGGCTGCGTGTGGCGACAGAAGAATCTGATCACCCCACTTGTACGGTGAGTCTGCTGTTCCATTTCAGGGTTGTGGAGTGAGGAGAAACCCTGCCCTTCTCCCCTCCGTTGCCAAACGCCCTCCTCCAATCCATATGACCATAAAAATTAGGCAATTTGGCCCATCGAGTCTGCTCCGAAGTTTCATCAGGGCTGATCCATCTCCTCAGTCTCAATCTCCTGTTCTCCCCTGGCCCCACCATATCACTTCAAGCCTTGACTAATCAAGAATCTATCAACCTCTGCCTTAAATATATATAAAGACTTGTCCTCCGCAGCTGTCTGTTGCAACGATTTCCACAGATTCACTACTCTCTGGCTAAAGAAATTCCTCCTCATCTCTGTCTAAAAGGACGCCCCTCTATTCCGAGGCTGTGTCCCCAGGTCTTAGACTCTCCCACCATAGGAAACATCCTCTCCACATCCACTCTATCGAGGTCTTTCACCATTTGATAGGTTTCAGTGAGGTCACCCCTCATTCTTCTGACAGCCCCAGAGCAATCAAATGCTCTTCATATGAAAAGCCATTTAATTCTGGAAGAATAATTTTCATGAACATCCTTTGTATCCTCTGCAGTGTCCGCACATTCTTTCTGAGATAACGGGCCCAGATCTGCTCACAATACTCACCAGTGAAGTCTCAGCTTTACATCCTTGTTTTTATACTCTAGTCAGTTTGAAATGAATGCTAATATCACATTTGCCTTCCTCAGTTTAGACTCAACCTGCAAGTCGATCTTTAGGGAATGATACACAGTGATTCCCAAGTCCCTTTGGGCCTGAGAATTTTGTATTTTCTCTCCTTTTAGAAAATAGTTCACCCTTTAATTTTTTTCACCAAAGTGCATGACCATACACTTCCCAACAATGCATTCCATCTACCAGTTCTTTGCCCATTCTCCTAATCTGTCTAATTCCTTCTGTAGCCTCTCTACTTCCTCAATACTTCCTGCCCCTCCACCTATCTTTGTATTGTCTGCAAACAACAGGAATTCTGCAGATGCTGGAAATTCAAGCAACACACATAAAAGTTGCTGGTGATTCAAGTTCACCAGCAACTTTTATGTGTGTTGTTTGTATTGTCTGCAAGTTTTGCAACAAAGCCATTAATTCCATCAGCCGAATCGTTGACATACAATATAACAGAATCAATCCCAACACAGACCCCTGTGAAACACCACCAGTCATTGCAGCCAACCAGAAAAAGCTCCCCTTTATTCCTACACTTTGCCTCCTGCCAATCAGCCTCTGCTTTACCCATGCTAGAATTGCTCCTGTACTAGCATGGGCTGGTAGCTTGTTAAAGCAGCCTCATGTGTGGCACCCTGTCAAAGGCCTTCTGAAAATTGAAGTACATGACATCAACCAATTCTCCCTGTCTATCCCGCTTGTTATTTCTTCAAAGAATTCCAACAGATTTATCAGACAAGATTTTTCCTTAAGGAAACCATGCTGACTACGGCCTATTTTATCAAGTGCCTCTAAGTACCCTGAGACCACATCCTTAACAATTGACTCCAACATCTTCCCAACCACCGAGGTCAGACTAACTGTCCTGTAATTTCCTTTCTTCTGCCTCTTTCTCTTCTTCAAGAGTGGAGTGACATTTGCAATTTTCCAGTCTTGTGGAACCATCGTGGAATCTAGTGATGATTACTAATGCCCCCACAATCTCTTCAGCCACCTCTTTCGGAACTCTGGGGTGTACACCATCTGGTCCAGGTGATTTATCTACCTTCAAGCCTTTCAGTTCCCCAAGAACCTTCTCCCCAGTAACTGCACACACTTTATCACTCCTGATACTTGGATCTTCCACCATACTGCTGTTGTCTTACACAGTGAAGGTTGATGTGAAATACTTATTCATCTCGTCGGCCATTTCCTTGTCCCCTATTGCTGCTTCTCCAGCATAGTTTTCCAGCGCTCCAATATCCTCTCTTGTCTCTCTTTTATGCTTTATGTATGTGAAGAAACTTTTTGTATCCTCTCTAATATTATTGGCTAGCTTACTTTCATGTTCCATCTTTACCTTCTTAATGACTTTTTTAGTTGCCTTCTATTGGTTTTTAATGTTTCCTAATCCTCTAACTTCCCACTAATGTTTGCTCTATTTTGTGCTCTCTCTTTGGCTTTTATGGTGGCTTTTCTTGTTTGCCATAGTTGTGTCATCTTTCCTTTAGAATATCTCTTCCTCTTTGGGATGTACATATCCTTTGCCTTCCGAATTGCTTCCAGAAATCCCAGCCTTTGCTACTCTGCCGTCATCCCTGCCAGTGTTCTTTTCCCATCAATTCTGGCCAACTCCTGTCATACCTTTTTTAATTCCCTCTACAATATAACACTGATACATCTGACTTTAGCCTCTTCTCAAATTTCAAGGTGAATTCGATCATATTATGATCACTTGGCCCTATGGGTTCATTTACATTAAGCTCTCTGATCAATTCCAGTTCATTGTACAACCCAATCCAGTATTGCTGATCCCTTAATGGGCTCAACCATGATCTGCTCTAAAAAGTCATCTCATAGCATTCTAGAAATACCCTTCTTAGAATCCAGCACCAACCTGATTTTCCCAATATACCTGCATATTTAAATCCCCCATACTATTGTAACATTTCCCTTTTGGGATGCATTTTCTTTCTCCCGATGTAATTTGTGGGCCACATAGTTACTACTGTTTGAGGGTCTGTGTACAACTCCCCTCAGGGTCTTTTTACCCATCCAGTTCCTTCACTCTATCCACAGTGACTCAAGACCTACGACCCTCTGTCACCTCTTTCTAATGATTTGATATCTTACCAACAGAGTAATGCCTCCCCCTCTGCCTTCCTGCCTGTCCGTTCACTACAATGTGCATCCTCAGACATTAAACTCCCAGCTATAATCTTCTTTCAGCCATGATTCAGTGATGCCTACAGCATCATACATGTCAATCTGTAACTGTGTGAGAGGTTCATCTACTTTATTCCATATACTGTGCGCATTCAGATATAACACATTCAGTCCTGTATTCACCGTTATCTACTTTGTCCGCCTTTTACGTTGCAACTCATCCTGTTGACTGCAATTTTGCCCTATCATCAGCCTCTCCTTACTAGGAGTCACGCTGCACATTGCCTCTGTTGGTAAAGCAACCACTTCATCTTTGCACTATGACTCTGGATCCCATCCCTCTGCCAGATTAGCTTAAACCCACCCGAACAAACCTAGCCAACCTGCCCGCGAGAATATTGAACTCTTGGGTTCAGATGTAATCCATCCCTTTTGTACAGGTCATACCTTCCCTAGAAGAGATCCCAATGATCCAGAAATCCAAACCTCTGCCTCCTGCACTAGTTCCTCAGCCATGCACTCACCTACCAAATCATCCTCCTCTTACCCTCACTAGAGTGTGGCACAGAGATTACTACCCTGGAGATCCTGATTCTCAACTTTCTACTTTGCTCCCTAAAATCTCTTTTCAGGACCTCACCTTGTCTACGTAAGTAATTGGTCCCATTATGAGCCACGACTTCTGGCTGCTCACCCTCACCCTTGAGAACACCATGAGCCCAATGCGAGTCATCCCTGACCTTGGCACCAGGGAGGCAACGTACCGTCCGGTCTCTATTGCACCCGCAGAACCTCGTCTCTGTCCCTCTGACTAAGGACTCTCCTGTCAACACTGCAGTCCTCTTCACCTCTCATCTCTCTCATCTCTTCTGAGCCACAGCACCAGACTCAGTGCCAGAGACCCGGTCACTGTGGCTCCCCCCCCCCCCCATAGGTCATCCCCCTCAATAATATCCACAGTTGTATAATTATTTTCGATGGGAACGGCCACGGATGTACTGTGTACCTGTGCTGTACACTTTCCCTCCACCTGACAGTCACCCAGTTACTTGTCTCCTGCAACCTTTCTGCAGCTCCTGCCCACCTCCACATTCTCCTGTCAGTTGAAGGGTATCAAGCTGCAGCTCCAGTTCCTTAATACGTTCTCAGGAGCTGCAGCTCGGTGCAGATGGGTTTATATGGGAGACTGGTGGTCTTCCAGACCTCCCACACACAGCACAAAACACTGCCCCAACAGATGAGCAATGAACAAATAGCAACAGAAAGGGAGAAACTTACCAGATTCTATACCTCGCCTAAACCTGATGAACTGTAGCCACTCCAAACACTGATGCACTCAAAGGAATGGCTGCTCCTCTCTCTCTCTCCGTCTTGTTTTACGGTGGTTGGCACCCAGCTTAATGGTGCATTACCGCCACCTTCTGCTCCGGAGTGTGCGATAGACTTACATTCCAAATCCCTTCACCCAATATCTGTCTGTCTGTCTGTCTATCTATCTATCTATCTGTCTGTCTATCTCTCTCTCTCTCTCTCTCTCTCTCTCTCTCTCTCTCTCTCTCTCTCTCTCTCACACACACACACACACACACACACACACACACACACACACACACACACACCCACCCACCCCCCCCCTAATCTACACTTTATCCTCCCAACTTTGGCCAAAATGGCTGCTCCACTGGTACTTGTTATTGTTACAGGGCCTTGCTAATGAATCCCTCTTGTTGATTGGTCACTCCTCAACTCAGATAAACTGCCTTTGAAATCTTGTTTGCCATCCTGGTTAAAAGGCAGCTTTTTTTTTTACTCACCCCTGATGCTGATTGTCCAGTCCTTTGCACCCGCCCTCGTGCCCTCCTTTGCCCATGCCTTCGTACCTTCCCCTTCGTTGCATCCATCCTCTCTCTCCCCTCCGTCCCCTTGTCACCCCCATCAACCCCCCACCTCCCCCCTTCTCTGTCTTCCCCCTTCATCCCTCCCTCTGTCTCGCCCCTTCCCCATCGCCCCTTCCCGTCTCCCCATTGCCCCTTCTCCTGTCCCCACTATCACCCCTTCCTCAGTCTCCCCCATTGCTCCCCTTCCTCTCTCTCCCCATCACCTCCTTTTCCCCTTCTCCCCCATCACCACTCTTCCCCCATCTCTCCCCATTGCACATCTTCCCCACATTGCTCTGTCTCCCCCACTGCTCCCACCCCCTCCAGCATCCTTCTTCCTTTCACTGCTCCCACACTTGCCCCCGCCATGCCACTGTCCTCTCCATTGCCCCACTCTCAACCCCCTCCCTTGCCCTATTCCCCCTCCCTCGGCCCCACTGTTATCCCCTCTCCTTCGGCCCCACTCTTATCCCCTCTCCTTGCTCCTGCAGGTTGGAGTTTGGGTGGACCTTGGGTGCCGCTATGAGAGCGAGAAAAATAACGGAGTCACAAACTTCCTCCAGCACTTGGTTTTGAAGGTAAGTGACATCCCTGAACTGCTCCATGGGATGCTGGGGTCATGGAGCCTGCTCAACCACAGGGCACACTTCCCTTAGGGTGCTGGGTTCCTACTGCCTGCCCATGGCAGACTTTCATTGGGGTACCGGGGTAATAGTGCCTGCAGGCCCAGGGGCAGACTTTCTGTAGTCCCTTCAGCCTGGTCCTTAAACCAAGGAAAGTTAGGAGCTTGTTGGAATGTCTCCCCTTGCTTGGAGGAGTGCAGCTTCAACAACCCAATAAACTCAACACCATCACGACAGTCCGGTTGACTGAACCCTAAAGCTCCTTCTCTCCACCTTCCTCCCCCCCCCAGTCAGTAACTACAGTTTGCATCGTATAAAACTAATTGTGGCCAGGCTCCTCCCACGTCTGTGACCACGATGGTTGAGAAGGACAAGGCATCATGAATATGGGCACTCCACCACCACCACCACCAGGTTCCCTCCACATCAGGACACAGTAGAGGAGCTGCGACGTTATATTGCAATTGTACAATGTTTGAAGTAAATTTATTATCAAAGTATACACAGTTGCTAGAAAAAGTTTGTGAACTCTTTGCGATTACCTGATTTTATATATTAATTACTAATCTAAGTCACAATAACAGACAAACACAGTCTGCCTAAGCTAACAACACTCAAACAATTGTACTACTTCTCATCAATACTGAGTACACCATTTAAACAATCACACTGTAGATTTTAAAAATGTGAAGTCTGGGGCAATGCCTTTTACAAAAGCTATTTGGAGTCGTGTTCCCGTTGATGAGAAGAGATTGGAGATGTGGATAGAAGAGGTGCCCTGCCCTTTAAAAAAAGACACGCAGTCAGGTTACTGGTAAAGCCTGCTGTTAAGAAAAATCTGTATATGTGCATCATGCCTTGATCAAAACAACTTTCAGAGGACCTAAAAAGAAGAATTGTAGAGTTGCATGAAACTAGAACATAAGAAATAGGAGCAGGTGTGCCATCCGGCCCGTCGAGCCTGCACCGCCATTCAATAAGATCATGGCTGAACTGGCCATGGACTCATCTCTGCTTACCTGCTTTTCCCCATAACCCTTAATTCCCCTACGATGTAAAAATCTATTCAACCTGGATAGGCTACAAAAGCATTTTTAAAGACCTAAGTGTTGATGAGACCAGAGTAAGAGAAATTGTCTACAAATGGAGGGAAGTCAGTACTGTTGCTACTCTCCCTAGGAGTGGACGTCCTGCAAAGATCACACCGAGGGCAGAAAGTACAATGCAGAAGGAGGTGGGTAAAAACCCAAGGGTAACAGCAAAAGACCTGCAGAAATCTCTAGAACTTGCTAAAGGCACGTTCAAGTGTCCACTATAAGAAAAACAAGGAACAAGAATGGTGTTCATGGAAGGACACCACAGAGGAAACCACTGCTCAAAAAAAAACATTGCTGCACAACTTAAGTTTGCAAGATACTACCTGGATGTTCTTCAATGCTTCAGGGACAATGTTCTGTCGACAGATGAGGCAAAAGTTGAACTTTTTGGCAGAAATGCACACTGCTATTTTGGAGGGAAAAAAGCACTGCACACCAAAACCAAAACATCAGCCCAACTGTGAAGTACGGACGTTTTACAGGAGAATGTTAGAGTAGCGGTCTATCACCTGAAAAAAATTACTTCAGACTTTGAAGGTTAATAGAAGTTGAATGATGCAACAAAACAATGACCTGAAACATGAGTAAATCAACAACAGAATGGTTTAAAAAGAAGAAAATTCATGTTTTGGAATGATCAAGTCAGAGTTCAATAGAGACACTGGCAAGACCAGAAGAGGGCTGCTCATGTAAGGCATCCCAGTTATATTGATGAACTGTAACAGTTTTGTATGGAAGAATGGTCTAAAATTCCTCCTCGCTGTTGTGCAAGTCTGATTAGCAGCTACAGGAAACAGTTTATTGCTGCTAAAGGAGGTTCGATCAGATTGTGGCGACCCACTTTCTGGCCCACACAAACCGGCTCACAACAGCGCGCGCAGGCAGAGGGCCGGCCCCAAAAAGGGCGCCAGGCCATCCTCACCAGCAGGGGGAAAGTTCCGCGTGCGGAAAGGGTCTGGGAATATGCATTCCCCACAGCAGTCCCGCCCAGGGAGGGCGGGAACAGGAAGGCTTTAAAGCAGGCCGCGAAATTTAAATAAATCTCTTTCATCGCAACTCTAACTCACCGACTCCGTGTGGTTATTCTAGCGCTGTGTGTAGCACACCGCTACAATTGGTGACCCCGACGGCCCAAACGATATTTGGACCAGAGATGACCGACGCTGCATCTGTTCACGCAGTTTCGTTAAAACTGCCAAGCTTCTGGACGCTGCGACCTCATTTATGGTTCGAACAAGCAGAAGCACAATTCCACATTCGGCAGATAACCTCGGTATCCACTCGCTACTACTACGTGCTGAGCTCACTCGACCAGGAGACAGCTGCACAAGTTGAGGAGTTTATACAGTCGCCCCCGGAGGACGGCAAATACACAGCAGTCAAAGCCCTGCTCATAAAAGGACTTTCGGACTCTCACGACGCAAACGAGCACGCTGCTTACTGCACCTGGACGGTTTGGGAGACAGGCCGCCGTCAGCATTAATGAACGAGATGCCGGCCCTGGCTGAAGGACACAAACCCTGCCTCATGTTTGAGCAGGTGTTCCTAGAGCAACTGCCCGAGGACACATGCCTGCTGCTGTCCGACACAGATTTCAGCGACCCCGGGAGGTGGCGGCCCGAGCAGATGTGCTGTGGAATGCCAGGAAAGAGGGAGGGGCATCTGTCGCACAGATCACCAAGCCGCGTGCCCAACGACAGACCAGACCAGGCCTGGCAGCAGAGCCTACAAAACCCGGCAACGGGAGTGAGGAGCCCAACGAACAATGGTGTTTCTACCACCAGCGGTGGGGCACAGATGCCCACCGCTGCAGACCACCCTGCAAATTCCCGGGAAACGCCAGGGCCAGCCGCCGCTGATGGCTACGGCGGCTGGCCATCAGGACAGCCTCCTGTACATCTGGGACAAGCAGTCGGGACGCCGCTTTTTGGTTGACACCGGAGCGGAGATCAGCGTCTTACCTCCAACGAGTTACAACACCCGCAACAGAGAACCGGGACCCACCCTGAGGGCCGCAAATGGCAGCACAATACGAACCTACGGCACCCGCACGGTGCGGCTACAGTTCAGCTCCAGCCGGTTCACGTGGGACTTCACACTGGCCGCCGTGGCCCAACCACTCCTGGGGGCGGATTTTCTACGAGCCCACAGCCTGCTGGTCGACCTGCAAGGGAAGCAATTAGTCCACGCCAAGACTTTTCAAACGTTCTCCCTGGGTGAAGCACAGTTGCCAGCCCCACACCTGGACTCCATCATGCTGTCCGACGATGAATTCACCCGGGTCCTGGTGGATTTCCCATCAGTACTGACACCGCAGTTCACAGCAACCATGCCCAGACACGGAGTACAGCACCACATCCCAACCCAGGGACCACCCCCCCACGCCCGTGCTTGAAGGCTCCCCCCGGACAAGCTCCGACTGGCGAAGGAGGAGTTCAAGGAGATGGAGGAATTGGGGATCATACGACGGTCCGACAGCCCATGGGCCTCCCCCCTTCACATGGTTCCCAAGGCAACGGGGGGCGGGAGACCATGCGGTGACTACCGCAGACTGAACGAGGCTACAACGCCAGACCGCTACCCTGTGCTGCACATTCAAGACTTCGCAGCAAACCTACACGGTGCAAGGATCTTTTCCAAGGTAGACCTCGTCCGGGGATACCATCAAATCCCTGTACCTCCGGACGACATCCCCAAAACAGCACTTATCACCCCGTTCGGACTTTTCGAATTCCTCCAAATGCCGTTTGGTCTAAAGAATGCCGCACAGACTTTCCAGCGGCTAATGGACGCGGTGGGACGCGACCTGGACTTTGCATTCATCTATTTGGATGACATCCTCATAGCCAGCAGTAGTCGTCAGGAGCATCTGTCCCACCTCCGCCAGCTCTACTCCCGCCTGAGCGAATTCGGCCTTACAATCAACCCAGCCAAATGCCAGTTCAGACTCAACACCATCGACTTCCTGGGCCACAGGATTACCAAAGACGGGGCAACCCTGCTGCCCGCCAAGGTAGACGCGGTCCGCCACTTCCCCCGACCCAACACAATCAAAGGCCTGCAGGAATTCGTGGGTATGGTGAATTTTTACCACCGTTTCCTCCTCTCAGCAGCCCGAACCATGCGACCCCTGTTCACCCTGATGTCGGGTAAGGGCAAGGACATTACCTGGGACGATGAGGCCACAGCCGCTTTCGTTAAAACCAAAGAAGCCTTAGCAAATGCCGCAATGTTAGTGCACCCCAGAACGGACGTTCCTACTGCCCTCACGGTGGACGCATCCAACACAGCAGTCGGTGGAGTGCTGGAACAACTCATCGAGGGTCGCTGGCAACCCCTGGCATTCTTCAGCAAACACCTACGACCACCCGAACTCAAATACAGTGCTTTCAACCGGGAGCTATTGGCACTATACCTGGCAATCCAGCATTTCAGGTACTACTTAGAAGGTAGGCCCTTCACCGCGTTCACAGACCACAAACCACTTACCTTTGTGTTCACTAAGGTGTCCGACCCCTGGTCGTCCCGCCAGCAGCGACATCTGTCCTATATCTCCAAGTACACGACAGACATCCGGCATGTCTCGGGAAAGGACAATGTCGTGGTGGACGCACTTTCCAGACCGACCATACAGGCCCTGTCCCAGGGGGTGGACTATGCAGCGCTGGCAGAGGCACAGCAGGCAGACGCTGAGATCCCCAGTTACAGGACTGCAGTCTCCGGTTTGCAGCTCCAAGACCTCCCCGTAGGCCCAGGTGAGAGGACCCTACTATGTGACGTAGCTACCGGCCAACCCCGCCCAGTCGTCCCAGCAGCCTGGCGCCGGCGGGTTTTCGAGTCCATTCACAACTTAGCGCACCCCTCCATCAGGACAACCGTCCGGCTGGTCGCCAACAGGTTTGTGTGGCATGGACTTCGTAAGCAGGTCAGTGAATGGGCCAAAACGTGCACGCAGTGCCAAACAGCCAAGGAACAGCGGCACACCAAGGCTCCGCCGCAGCGGTTCGAACCCACCCGCCGGAGGTTCGACCATCCATGTGGATATCGTGGGGCCCCTGCCAGTGTCGCGAGGAGCGCGGTACCTCCTAACTATGGTAGACCGGTTCACCAGATGGCCAGAGGCAGTCCCGCTCACCGACACCACCTCCGAATCCTGTGCCTGAGCACTGATCGCAACCTGGGTAGCCCGCTTTGGGGTACCAGCCCACATTACCTTCGACAGGGGAGCCCAGTTCACCTCCAGCCTGTGGTCGGCTATGGCCAGCCTTTTAGGAACACAGCTACACCACACAACTGCCTACCACCCACAGTCGAACGGACTAGTGGAGCGCTTCCACCGTCACCTGAAATCGGCTCTCATGGCCCGCCTGGAGGGGCCTAACTGGGTGGACGAGCTTCCCTGGGTCCTGCTCGGAATCCGCACGGCGTCCAAAGAGGATCTACACACCTCGTCGGCCCAGTTGGTGTACGGCGTGCCCCTGGTCGTCCCAGGAGAGTTCATACCAGCCCCAAGGGGGCAAGAGGAAGAACCCGCAGCAGTCCTGGACAGACTACGGGAGAGGCTCAGTAACCTGGCCCCCATACCCACTTCACAGCACGGACAGAGCCCGACCTGCGTACCCAAAGACCTGCAGAACTGTCAGTTTCTTTTTGTACGACGGGGCGGACACCGGGCACCGCTACAGCGGCCCTACGAGGGGCCGTTTAAGGTGATCAGGAACAACGGGTCCACATTCGTGCTGGACACTGGGGGGAGAGAGGAGGTTTTCACGGTGGACCGACTCAAACCGGCCCATGTGGACTTGGCGCAGCCGGTCCAGGCTCAGGCACCGCGGCGCAGGGGCAGACCTCCCAAACAGAAGCTGATCCAGACTGTGGACATTGGGGGAGGTATCGCCGGTTCTGGTGGGGGGGGGGGTTATGTGGCGACCCACTTTCTGGCACCCACGAACCAGCTCACAACAGCGCGCGCAGGCAGAGGGCCGGCCCCAAAAAGGGCGCCAGGCCATCTTCACCAGCAGGGGGAAAATCCCGCGTGCAGAAAGGGTCTGGAATATGCATTCCCCACAGCAATCCCGCCCAGGGAGGGCGGGAACGGGAAGGCTTTAAAGCGGGCCGCGAAGTTTGAATAAATCTCTTTCATCGCAACTCTAACTCACCGACTCCGTGTGGTTATTCTAGCGCTGTGTGTAGCACACTGCTACAAGATATTAAATTCAAGGGTTCACATGCTTTTTCCCACATGACTGTGAACGATTATTATGTTCAATAAAGATATGAAAAGAAAAAAAAATCTTAACGAGTAAAACTTGTGTGCTACTAGTTTAGGCAGATTGTGTTTGTCTATTATTGTGACTTAGATGAAGATCACACCGCATTTTATGAGTAATTAATGGAGAAAACCAGGTAATTGCAAAGGGTTCAAAGCTTTTACTTGCAACTGTATAAGTCAACCTGAGATGAATTTTCTTGCAGGCATTCACAGTAGATACAAAGAAACGCGATAGGATAAATGAGAAACTACGCACGAATGGAGGCGGACAAACAACCAATGTGCGAAAGAAGACAAACCGCAAATAGAAGAAGTGATAGCAAATAATAAATAAATAAGAAAGAAATAGCATTGAGAACATGAGCTGTCAAGTCCTGGAAATTGAGTCCATAGGTCGTGGAGTTGGTTGATTGTTGGGGCAAGTGAAGTTATCCATGCTGATTCAAGAACCTGATGGTTGAGGGGCAATGACTGTTGGTGAGGCTGTATTTGGAGTACTGACATAGTTATACTGGAAAGAGTGCAGAAAAGATTTATAAGGATGTTACCAGGAAAATTAGAGGCAATCTTAGAGAAAATATTTAAAGTTCTGAAAGGCATAGATAAAATGGACCCTACCCTACAATGACCCAACGTGACCCTACCCTACAGTGACCCGACGTGACCCTACCCTACAGTGACCCGACGTGACCCTACCCTACGGTGACCCAACGTGACCCTACCCTACAATGACCTGATGTGACCCTACCCTACAATGACCCGACGTGACGCTACCCTACAATGACCCGATGTGACCCTACCCTACAATGACCTGATGTGACCCTACCCTACAATGACCCGACGTGACCCTACCCTACAATGACCTGACGTGACCCTACCCTACAGTGACCCGACGTGACCCTACCCTACAATGATCTGATGTGACCCTACCCTACAATGACCCGACGTGACCCTACCCTACAATGACCCGACGTGACCCTACCCTACAATGATCTGATGTGACCCTACCCTACAGTGATCTGATGTGACCCTACCCTACAATGATCTGACGTGACCCTACCCTACAATGATCTGATGTGACCCTACCCTACAATGACCCAACGTGACCCTACCCTACAATGATCTGATGTGACCCTACCCTACAATGATCTGATGTGACCCTACCCTACAATGACCCAACGTGACCCTACCCTACAATGACCCGATGTGACCCTACCCTACAATGACCCGACGTGACCCTACCCTACAATGACCCAACGTGACCCTACCCTACAATGATCTGATGTGACCCTACCCTACAGTGATCTGATGTGACCCTACCCTACAATGATCTGACGTGACCCTACCCTACAATGATCTGATGTGACCCTACCCTACAGTGACTTGTGATCAACTATACAATTACGCAATGTGACTCCATCCGCACAAAATGACCCAACATGACTCAGTCCTTACCCTATAATGACCCGGAGTGACTCTACCTTACAATGACCCAACGTGACCCTACCCTACAATACCCAATGTGACACTGCACTCCCACTACAATGACCCAACGTGACCCTACCCTACAATACCCAATGTGACACTGCACTCCCACTACAATGACCCAACGTGACCCTACCCTACAATACCCAATGTGACACTGCACTCCCACTACAATGACCCAACGTGACCCTACCCTACAATACCCAATGTGACACTGCACTCCCACTACAATGACCCAACGTGACCCTACCCTACAATACCCAATGTGACACTGCACTCCCACTACAATGACCCAACGTGAGACTGTCCCCACTGTACAAAGACCTAACATAACTCAATTACCCAACGTGACACTGCCCTCACAGTAAATGACTGAATGAAACCTTTAGTTGATGTAACGCTCCGATTACATCCCAGTTACCCTTTGTGATACTGCACAAACTGGATGTAGAACTGCACATGGTAGCAGTGAATGTTCGGAGTCATGAAAACTGACTCCACATATGACTCAGTTGTGTTTGCTCACACGTGCGTAACTGAAATGTTGAACATTGTTGTGTTCAGGGGACCAAGAAACACTCACAGAAGGCCCTGGAGCAGGAAGTAGCCAGGAGCGGGGCTCACCTGAGTGCCTACACCTCGCGAGAGCAGACTGCCTATTACGTGAAGGCTTTGTCCACAGAGCTGCCAAAAGGTATTGGACACTTACAGTTTATTCTCAGTTGTATAATTCCTTCAAACTCACATCTGAGGTTCGACGAGGTACAATACACATGATCTCCATTTCTTTTGTCCAACAGTCAGCGTAAATGTTCATTATAAACCCCTTCACAGGCTCACACTGTTTCACTGTTCATTATAAACCCCATCACAGGGTGAACAGTCCGTGCGTTACCCTCTTGCCTGATTGCTGTCACCATTCCCTGGTGAAACTCTGTGCCCTGATTACAGTCACCGTTACCCGGTTACACTCTGTGCCCTGGTTACCGTCACTGCTACCCGGTTACACTTTGTGGCCTGGTTACCGTCACCGTTACCCGGTTACACTCTGTGCCCTGGTTACCATCACTGTTACCCGGTTACACTCTGTGCCCTGGTTACCGTCACTACTACCCGGTTACACTTTGTGGCCTGGGTACCATCTCCATTACCTGGTTAAACTCTGCCCTGGTTATCGTCACCATTACCCGGTTACACTCTGCCCTAGTTACTGTTGTTGTTACTGGGTTACTTTTGCTGTTATCTGGTTATACTTTGCCCTGGTTACTGTCGCCATTACCCGTTACACATCTGTACGTTAGCACATCTCTGAAGCTGCTGCCCCTGTGCTGAACTGATGCCTGTTCCTTGTTGAAATGTTGCTCTGGCTTTTTGTAGCTGTGGAACTTCTGGGTGACCTGATACAGACTAGATCGTTCTCTGATGCTGACGTTGAGTCGAGCCGCAAGTTAATCTTGCAGGAGCTGCAGGAGATGGAGGGCTGCCTGGAGGAGGTCATGTTGGATTACCTCCATACCACTGCGTTCCAGGGAACTCCACTTGCGCACACTGTGGTGGGGCCCACCAAGAACATCAAGTAAGCTCTTGCGTGGATAGGAAATTGGAATTGTTGTATTAATGTTAGTGATCGTGCAGATCAGATCATTACAGAGTGCATTGAGCTAGAACCATTGTCACAGATGTAAAGGGCAGATGTGTACAGAGCAGCTTACGAGCTGCCACGCTGTGGTCTTTCGTGTCATTAACATGTCTCAGATATTATTGTCTTGTGAGAATTGGTTGAGCGAGCTAGGGCTTGTATCTTTGAAGCAAAGAAGGATGGGTTGTGACTTAGTAGAGGTGTTCATGATGATCAGAGGCATAGATCAACTGGACAGCCAGAGTCTTTTTCTCAGAGTTGAAGTGGCTAATATGTAGGGGTGTTATTTTAAGGTGACTAAAGGAAAGTATAGGGAGGATGTTGGAGTTAGGTTTTTTTATGCTGAAAGTACTGAGTGTGTGGAATGCACTGCCGGGGTGATGGTAGGGGCAGATACATTAGAGACATTTAAGTGAATCTTAGATAGGCAATTAGATGACAAAAAAAGATAGAGGCCTATATATAGAAGGAAGGGTTAGATTGACCTTAGAGTAGATTATAAGGTCTGGATGACATCATGGACCGAAGGGCCTATACTGTTCCATGTGTTGTAACTTTAATAATTTTTACTGATTTGCAAACTGGTATATTACTGTAGGTGACATTGATGATTTGGAAGAGGGGACTGAGTGTAGCGTAGCAAAATTTGCTGATGACACTAAACTGAGTGGAAAAGCAAATTGTGCAGAGGATGGGAGAGTCTGCAGAGGGATATACAGGTGTCCCCCGCTTTTCGAATGTTCACTTTATGAAACCTTGCAGTTACGCAAGGCCTACATTAGTACCCTGTTTTCGCTTTCAGAAGGTGTTTTCACTGTTACGAAGAAAGGCAGCGCACGATAAAAGGCAGTGCACGCCCCGAGCAGCCGCTCTCCCCCCGATTCAGAATGGCGTTACTTTAACATGTTGCATTGAGCAGCCGTTAGCAAGATGAGCTCTAAGGTGTCGGAAAAGCCTGAAAGAGCTCGTAAGGGTGTTACACTTAGCGTAAAACTAGACATAATTAAGTGCTAAAGTGTTTCGATCATGGTGAACGAAGGACAAAGTGAGTTTGGCTTGCGGAAGCTGACGAAGATGATGTTGAAGAGGTTTTGGCATCCCATGACCAAGATCTGATAGATGAAGAGCTGATACAATTGGAAGAGGAAAGGATAACGATCAAAACCGAATGCAGTAGCGAAATGAACGTGAAGCAACTGCGTGAGATTTTCGCTGCAATGATAAAGTACGACTTTAATTTTGAAAGGTTACGCTGGTTTAGAGTATATTTGCAAGATGGTTTGCGTGCTTACAAAGAACTATATGATAGAAAAATGTGTGAGGCTCAGCAGTCAAGCCAGTCTTCCACATCAGCCACAGCAGATGATGAACCTCAACCTTCGACATCAAGGCAGGCAGACATAGGAGAAGATGAGCTGCTTGCCCTGATCGATGATGAGATGACACCCCAGTGTCCCACCACCCCGACACCCAGGCCACGGACAGATACTGTACCGATTCGCGGAGAATGCAGCAGTAGCCGGGAGGCACACAGCACATCTTTAAGAAAAAAGCCGTAATAAACATGCTAATTAATTAGGTGCCGCCCCACACGTAAATGTTGGCCCAGATCATAGGCGATGCAATGAGCAAACGCCACACATCAGAGATACCATAATTAGAAAGGAAAGAGTGGATAGATAGAGCAGATTTACTAGGTAGTCTAGGAACAGAGGAGGATCGATCCAATACTGGATCTAACCAACAATTAAGATCACCACTCAGTATGAGGGAATATAAACTCAAGTCAGGCAGTAAAGGAAAAAAAATGGTCAAAAAAGTCCACATCATCTGAATTGGGAGCATAGAGGTTAGCCAAGACTACCCTATTATTATACAGTTTCCCAGAGACAATAATAAAACAACCATTTGTATCCGAAATTTTGTTGTGGAGCTCAAAGGGAACATTCTGGTTAATGAGAATTGAAACTGCCCCCCCCCCCGGCTTTAGCCGGAAAAGCAGGATGGAAATGCTGTCCCACCCACCTAGACATAAGGCAAGAGTTATCAAAACTACGAATATGTGTTTCTTGCAAAAAAGCAATGTCAGCTTTGAGCTGCTTGAGATGTGAAAACACCTTCCTTCTTTTAACAGGATGGTTCAATCCCTTAACATTCCAGCTTATAAGATTCAACGGGCTAACCATTTTCATATTAAAAAAACATATAGGGTAGTAGGCATAAATATGGACAAGCATTCTAATAACAGCTCTGGGGCAGAAGTAAAAAACAAGAAAATCAGGACAAAAAAAAGTCCTGAATAACAAAGAATAACTAAGGGTTGTTTAAATAGTGTTGGCACTAGGGAACCCTCCCCACCCCCCCAGATCCCAAAGCAAGAAAGCTACCAAAGAACAGCAGCAAGCTCTTCAGAAAAAAACTACCCCTAACCCCAACTTCCAGTTTCTGTATAGTTTCATAAGCTCCATTTAATTAACAGTTTATAAAAAAAACCAGAGAAAACCAAAAAACCTTATGCACTTGGAATTAAAATTGTACATAAAGGGAAAAAAGAAAACAGTACTATCAAAAATTATTAGATTTAACTTGGAATAATAATCCAGATTACCATACCCGCGAAGAAAAAAAATACAGTAATTAAAAAATTAAATTTAAAAAGAAAACAGGGAAAAAAAACAAAGAGGAAAAAAAGTACCAATCGGCCGTTTTAAATAATCAAATCGAGTCTGAAGGAGACACCATAGCAAGGAGATTTTAGATAAATTTCTGAACTTATAGCAGAGTTAAACCATTTTCAGTAATTTAAAAATTAATTAAGGAGTCACCATAACAAGACTTCCAGTAAATTTTTAAATTTCTTATAGCAGAGTTAAACCATTTTCAGTAATTTAAAAATTAAATTTAAAAGGAAAACAAAAAATATAAAAAAACAGAAAAAAAAGCAATTGGCCATTTTAAATAATCAAATCGAGTCTGAAGAAATCACAATGGCAAGGAGACTTTCGATAAATTTCTGAACAATTTGCACCAGAAATAAACCATTTTCAGTAATTAAAAAATTTAATTGAAAAGGAAAACAAAAAAAAGAAAAAAACCAAGAGAGAAAAAAAAAGTAATCAGCCATTTTAAATAGTCAGTTTGAGTCTGAAGAAGTCGTATTGGCAGGGAGACTTTCGATGAATTCATGAGCTTCTGTAACAGAGTTGATCCATTTTTTGTCCCCAGTACTAAGAGTTATTCGGAGATGGGCGGGGTGATGTAACGAGGTCCTAAGTACATGATTGTAAAACTCTTTCATTACACCTTTGTATTTGGCACACAGCCTCAAAACTTGAGCATAATCTTCAACAATACGAATGGGATGGCCCTGATAATGTAGTTTTCCTCTCCGATGTGCTTCCATAATCAAAAGGTTCTTCACCTGATAGCAATGAAAACAAAGCGTAACTGGGCATGGCCGGGGGAGCCCAGTTCGGGCTTAGAACGAAATACCTGTATACGGTGGGCTCTGTCTAACTCAGGTAAATTTGGAAGAGTATCCTTCCCAAAAACCTCACAAAGAGGAAAAAAATTCAACAGGAGCTCTGCTTTCGATAGCCTCTGGCAGACTGAGGATAAGTAGATTGTGCCTTCTGCTCCAACCTTCGAGATCTGCTATTTTTGATGATAACTTGGTGTTATTCTCACTCAAATTAGAACAAACAGCTTCCAGCTGCTGAACACGACATTTTAAATCTCCGGTTTCTGAGTCAAGATAGGAGAGACAAACAGCATGTTCCTCCACGTTGGAATTGATTTGATCCAATTTTGACTCCAACGAACTGAAGGAAGACTTACATTCAGATATAATCTCTTGATGGTGCTGGTCCAGAATGGCGATAATGTCAGCAGAGGAGCCGGAGACGGTCGCAGAGATTTTTTCTCCAGCTTTAGAGGGCTTGAAGGCCATTGTAGGACAGATGTATTCGCAGGCAGGTAGGAGAACAAAAAAAAAATTAGCTGTCTGGGGTAGAAAAAGGAAGGTAAGAAGTGCGGAGGTAAGAAATGAAACAGAGCGACAATTTTAGGTGATTAACTTATCACCATCTTACCAGAAGTCATATGAATGATTTGGATGAAAATTTCGATGGAAGGTTTGCTGATAGTCTAACTGGAAGGTTTGCCGATGGCGTGAAAGTTTGTGGAGCCTTGGTTAGTGAGCTAGGTTGTAAGAGGATATAGATCAGTTGAAAGTGTTGACAACAATATGGCAGATGGAGTTTAATCTGGAGAAGTTCAAGCTGTTAGACTTTGGGAGGTCAAATGCAAGAGAAAGTGTACAGTAAATGGCAGGACTCTCAGGAGCTGATGTATAGAAAACGGTGACACAAGTGGGGAGGGCAATGAAAAAGGCATTTGCAACACCTGCCTTTATTGGTTTCGGCTTTGTTAGACTGTACTCGGAGTACCGGGTATATTACTGGATGCCATACTCGGGATGTTGCCTGGCGTGATTGATAGTGTAGGACACTGAGAGGTCTATATAGTTACAAGATTGATGGGATTTTTCTGCATAGGTGAGTTTAGAGAGGAGCAATCTAAAGGGGTAATGAACTCAAGATATTCCAGTTGGTGGAGACAGATACAACTCCATTGTTGGGAAGGTGTTTGGATAGGTGCATAGGTAGGAAAGGGTGAACCCGATGGGGTTCATATAGAGAGGAATCGCAGTCAGTGTTGACACTCTGGATTGTAACGGCCTGTTCACGTGCTGAATTTGTGTTTCTACCAATATTTAGTGTCACCAACCCAGTAAGATGTTAGAAAAATTGAGATTATTCCAACTACAGCCCATAAGCTCTGTATGTGTGTGTGTGTCTGATGTGTCTGCATGAGTGTGTCTGTGTGTGTTTGATGTATCTGTGTATTTGTGTGTGTGTGTGTGTGCGTGCGCGCACCTAATGTATCTGTATGTGTGTGCTTGCGCTGTCTGGGTATTTATCAGTCAGGTCTGCTCTGTCTCGGTGGTACAGTGTGCTTACTATATTAACAAACTGCTTTTAACTATTCTTCTAAAGTGGGCATCATTCCTCATCGAACTAACCTCTGTCTTGTTGCTGCTCAGGGCTCTGAATGGCAGTGATCTCACAGAGTTCATGGCTACTCATTACAAGGCACCCCGGATAGTCTTGGCAGCATCAGGAGGTGAGTACTGATCCCGTAGTGCCTGGGGTGACTGGGTGCACTCTGAGAAGAGGTCAAGGTCTAGGAGAGAGTATAGAGATCCCAGGGGCGAGGCTTGTCGGTCTCATGGAGCAAGAGTGGGAGCAGGGCTGGATTGAAAGGGATGTGAAGAAGGTGTTTGAGATCTATGAAGGGGCACAGTTGATTGACTGGAGTACACAGAGAGTGGGTTAGTGGAGAAGGGAAGCAGGGTCTTTGGACAGTTACAACGGTAGGGGTTGTGGGTCTGAACCAGCAGTGTGAAATGGCAGCTAACTACTCCTTCACCCCCCCGCCCCCATCATTGAGGTCACAACCACCTACCAAATATTGACAAGCATGGAATTGGAGAAGATGTTCCCTATAGCGGGGAAGTCCAGGACCAGAGGGCACGGCCTCGGAATAGAGGGATGTCCGAATGGAGATGAGGTATTTCTTCAGCCAGGGAGTGGTAAATCTGTGGAATTGATTGCCACAGATGGCTGTGGGGAAGACTTTGGATATAATTAGAGTTTGATAGGTCCCTGATTAGTAAGGTCATCAAAGATTACGGAGGAGAAGGCCATAAGGTTTAGGAGTAGAATTAGCCATTCAGCCCATCAAATCTGCCCCACCAATCCAACTTCAACTACTCGTGATGACGGCAGCCCGCCAAATGGGATTGAGAAGGATAATAAATCAGCCACGATGGAATGGCAGAGCAGACTCAGTGGGCTAAATGACCTGGTTCTTCTCCCGTGTCTTGGTGTCTTACGTTTCCTCGTGACCCCAGCAATCCAGTTCCCTTGCCATGTTGCAGTTGAATCAGCCACTAGGGGCATGTTCTATGTCCCTTCCAGTTACTTCGCTTGTTATTTCCCAGACTCTGTCATGCTCTGTCCCCAGACCCTGACTCCTCCAGTGGGGGCACTTTCTACACCCTTCCTTCCTCCTCCAGTCTGAGAAGCAATCTTCCTCTTTACTTCCTGTCTCAGACAATTCTCCATCCACACACTACAGACCTCTTCTTTCCTGAGTGGCACACCTGAGTAAAACCTGTTAATGTGGCTTTTCTGTGTTGAACTTGTACTTTATCAGCTGATTTTCTCTAATCAACTCACATCTCCAAGTGACTGTCTATTCTTTTCCTGAATATTCTTTCCAAAAGTTTCACCTCAAGTTTAAACTCACCACTGTTTGTGAGGTTTATCCCTACAATTGCTATTAGAACAAGGATTTCCCAGCATTCTGGCAGCTGCCTGCCCAAGAGCCTACATTGTATATTGTCCCTCCACTGAGCTGTGATGCAGAATCAGTGCACGAGAGGGCTGTGAGAGCAAGCTAGAGAACAGACAGACCTGTTGAGCTAAATGGAGTGCTCTTTTGATGAGTTAGTACAGATGAGATGGGCCAAACAGTCTGGGTAGTGGGATTCCGTATTTAAATGTGTACTGGTGCTGGATGGTTTTGGAGATGATGTCTGTCTCGGTGAAGTGAGATTGTGCAGTGGGGTCACTGGTGTTGAATGGCTTGGTGGTTTTGGGGATGATGTCTGTGTCTCAGTGAAGTGAGATTGTGCAGTGGGGTCACTGGTGTTGAATGGTTTGGTGGTTTTGGAGATGATGTCTGTCTCGGTGGTGAGATTGTGCAGTGGGGTCACTGGTGTCCGATGGTTTGGTGGTTTTGGGGATGATGTCTGTGTCTCGGTGAAGTGTGATATTCGAGGTGTAGATGGTGCAGACTAACCTTCTGTCCCCTCAGGTGTTCACCATGACGAGCTGGTGGGACTGGCTCGCCAACACCTCGGAGGGATCTCCTGCAAATACGAAGAGGATGTGGTCCCGGTGTTGTCCCCATGTCGCTTCACTGGCAGCCAGGTCAGTGCTGGTAATTGCTGTTATTCGGTGACAGTCTACTCACCCTGTCGTTTACATCTGTCGCATACAGGGCGGGCAGTCTCAGACATAATGGCTTGCCCCTGCGTTGATCAGCTTCTCTGTGAAAGAACCAGGTTGGAGAAAGGGGCAAAACTGATCAGTGTGTGGAGAAGGCAAGAGCTAAGCTCATGGGTAAAACCCCCCTCCCCCCAGGGAAAGGCACCAGATCAGCCAATGAGGACCGGCGATTCTGGTCTGTCCCACTGCACTGCAATGCCCCAAGGTTGCGTGGTGTGTGGCAGCTCCTTACCTCCGCTGTGTGGTGTTTAGTCATGACAGTCGCAGCCGATCACTGACGGGGAGCAGGTAGACGAGGTAGATGACTCTCACAAAATTCTGGAGGAACTCAGTGGGCCAGGCAGCATCTGCAGATTTTCTCTTGTCTGAGGCAGGTGACTGGTCAGTTGCAATGGGATGGGGTGGTGAGACAGTGAAATTCTTCGAGGATTGCCAAACTTTGATGGAATTACCAAACAGAACCAAAAGGAACCTCGGACCCATTGGTTCCCAAAGTGGGGCCTGGCTAATCATTGGTGCAGAGGTCCTCGTCTGGTGACGGGGTCAGGAGGTGTTGGAATGAGTCAGTGGAATTCAGGCCAGTGTAGAGAGGCTGTGTGCTGCGTTCTGTAGGAGTTGGTCTCCTGGAAATGGCAAAGTGGAGGAGTGGAGGCACTGGGCTGTGGATCTCTGTGTGTGCAAGCAGATGAATTGGGAGCGGGAATCCTGCCCCATCATTTAACTAGATTATGGCTGAGCTATTGCCCCTCTCATCTGCTTTCACATTCCGAGTTGCCTCTACTATAAACTTTCAGCTCCTCTGCTTCCCCTGGGAAAGAGAGCGCCAGAGACAACCTTACACCACTTTCAGCGCCAGCCTGTTCTTCAGTAGACAGCCCACCCATTCCGTTTGTTCGCTTGATAATCCTCTGCTGTGAGCAGTGAATGTGCATCTCAGTGCCTGCACTTTAGCAGCTGGGAGGTTTTCCAACATCGTCCCTGAGCTGACAGAGGCCGGGAAAAATCAGAGTGACTGAGGTCTCCGACTGAAGAATCTGTCCCTTCTGGCGAGTGCACTGAGTTATCAGAGATCAGCAGAAATAGGAGTTAGACGGACACTGAGGTAGAAAAACTTCAAAGGGAGGGCTTGCATTGCACGAGGGGATGAATGTCCTCCAACTGGGCTGCATTTCTGTGATTCTGAGGTCAGGAAGATGACCTCTACGTCTAGAACTGGAGCTACATGAAGTGTTGGTCAGCCCCACAGAGTGGGAGAGAAGACCTGTGGGGGTCATCAGCAGACTTCCTGCCTTCCTTGCTCCATGTCCCACTGCCTTGCCGGATTCCCGGACACACTCTGGATGTGGTGGGGTGGATAGGTAGGCGTCTGGGTTGGCCTCGTTCTGGTACAGCAGCAGCTTAGTGAGTTCAGGCCGAGAATGACCACGCCTATGTCCGGTTACAGATCCTGCTGCGGGATGATGCCATGCCCTTGGCCCACATTGCCATTGCTGTGGAGGGGGCTGGAGCCAACAGCAGCGACGTGGTCCCCCTCTCTATTGCCAGCACACTGATTGGAAACTGGGATCGGACGTATGGTGGGGGAGCGGTGAGTAGCTGTATGTATACATCTCTCCATCTTGTGGCCATACACAGCCCAGACAACGGAGTTACGTGATGGTTGTTCTTACCGCTGACCCTCACTGTCCCCTCAGTGTCTCCTGTCAGCATGTCCATATCTCTCCTAGTCTCCCCTCATTCTCCTGTAACCTCCAGCAATCTGGTGAGCTACCAGAATTCCTGACTCCACATCTGGTCATTTCCTTATTCCAAAATTACCCTTACCCCACAAATGATAATGGTGCCTTTTCAAGCCCCTTAAAACTTGGGTATTGACTCCCAACACCTCTCTGTCTCTATCTGTCTATCCCTCTCTCTACCTCTGTCTTTACCTCTCTCTCTGTCCCACCCCCACTCTGAATGTCTGCTGTCTGTCTCCCGCCATGTTACTATCTATGTGTCTGTCTGTTCCTGTGCCTCTTTCTGTCTCTGCCTCTTCGTATATATTGATTTTTGATGATAATTATCGTGCTGGAATGTTTACTTGTTGTTCTGCTTCGGGAACCTACTCTGTCTGACTCTAGTGTCCCTGTCCTGAGAGCGTGTGACAGACCTTGCAGAGGGTTTCCCATCTCCGCTCACCTTATTTACTTGCCTGCCCATCGCCTCCCTCTGGTCTCCTCCCCCCTTTCCTTTCTTTCATGGCCTTCTGTCTCTTTCACTGACTTACTTCCCAGCTCTTTACTTCATCCCTCCCCCTTCAGGTTTCACCTATCACCTCGTGTTTTTCTCTCCCCTCCCTCCCCTCATCTTTTAAATCTACTTCTCAGCTTTTTTATCTCCAGGAGTTTGGCCCAATACCTAGATGCTGCCTGGCCCACTGGGTTCCTCCAGCATTATGTGTGTGTTGTAGGACGTTATTTCACTCTGTCTGACCCTGCTCTCCCTGCCCAGGGAGTGTGTGACAGGATCTTGCAGGAGGTTATTTCATCCTCTCTAACCCTGCTTTCTCTCCTCTGCAGAATCACTCAAGTCGTTTGGCCAAGATTGCAGTGGAGAATAAGCTGGCCCACAGTTTCCGCTCTTTTAACACAAGTTACTCGGACACGGGGCTCTGGGGGGTATACCTGGTGTGTGATGGACTGAACATCGAAGATATGTTGCACTTCGCCCAGGGAGAGTGGTGAGTGTGTGCTGCTCCAACTCCAGCAGTGCATACAATCCCCTGCACCTTCCAGCTCAGTTAATCACTCCTAGTGAGGGGGTCGTTCAGTGCAACAGAGTAACGAACAGGGAACCCACGGTGGAAAAGTCCGCTGATGTTCAGTGATATGATGTTGACCAGATTTGTTGGGTACTGTCGGGGGGTTGGGGGGTGGTGGTGTGACCTAACAGAGGAAAGTTGCATTGGGCGAGTCTCTGACACTGTCTGGCTCTGTGACTCGGGGGGAGGGGACAGGGTGGACAGAAGCATGCTGTGATGATAGGAGATTCTTTAAGTACGGGACAGACAGGAGGTTCTGTGGGCAACAACGAGATTCATGGATAGTATCACCCACAACACGCTGGAGAAACTCAGCAGGTCGGGCAGCATCCGTGGAAACGATCGATCAATGTTTCGGGCCGGAACCCTTCGCCCGAAACGTCAGCCGATCTTTTCCACAGATGCTGCCTGACCTGCTGAGTTTCTCCAGCGTGTTAGACCATAAGACCATAAGACAAAGGAGCAGAAGTCGGCCATTCGGCCCATCAAGTCTGCTCCGCCATTTTATCATGAGCTGATCCATTCTCCCATTTAGTCCCTCTCCCCTGCCTTCTCACCATAACCTTTGATGCCCGGCTACTCAGATACCTATCAATCTCTGCCTTAAATACACCCAATGACTTTATTAACTTTGCCTCCAACTTTCACCCTGCCCTCAGGTTTACCTGGTCCATTTCCGACACCTCCCTCCCCTTTCTAGAGCTTTCTGTCTCTATCTCTGGAGACAGCTTATCCACTGATGTCTACTATAAGCCTACGGACTCTCACAGCTATCTGGACTATTTCCTTTCTCACCCTGTCTCTTGCAAAAATGCCATCCCCTTCTCGCAATTCCTCCGTCTCTGCCGCATCTGCTCTCAGGATGAGGCTTTTCATTTCAGGATGAGGAAGATGTCTTCCTTTTTTAAAGAAAGGGGCTTCCCTTCCTCCACCATCAACTCTGCCCTCAAACGCATCTCCCCCATTTCACGCACATCTGCTCTCACCCCATCCTCCCGCCACCCCGCTAGGAATAGGGTTCCCCTGGACCTCACCTACCACCCCACCAGCCTCCGGGTCCAACATATTATTCTCCGTAACTTCCGCCACCTCCAACAGGATCCCACCACTAAGCACATCTTTCCCTCCCTCTGCTTTCCGCAGGGATCGCTCCCTACGCGACTCCCTTGTCCATTCGTCCCCCCCATCCCTCCCCACTGATCTCCCTCCTGGCACTTATCCTTGTAAGCGGAACAAGTGCTACACATGCCCTTGCACTTCCTGCCTTACCACCATTCAGGGCCCCAAACAGTCCTTCCAGGTGAGGCGACACTTCACCTGTGAGTCGACTGGGGTGATACACTGCGTCCAGTGCTCCCGATGTGGCCTTCTATATATTGGCAAGACCCGACGCAGACTGGGAGATTGTTTTGCTGAACATCTACGCTCTGTCCACCAGAGAAAGCAGGATCTCCCAGTGGCCACACATTTTAATTCCACATCCCATTCCCATTCTGACATGTCTCTCCACGGCCTCCTCTACTGTAAAGATGAAGCCACACTCAGGTTGGAGGAACAACACCTTATATTCCATCTGGGTAGCCTCCAACCTGATGGCATGAACATCGACTTCTCTAACTTCCGCTAATGCCCCACTCCCCCTCGTACCCCATCCATAATTTATTTATATACACACATTGTTTCTCTCTCTCTCCTTTTTCTCCCACTGTCCCCCTCACTATACCCCTTGCCCATCCTCTGGGTTCTCCCCCCCCCCCCCGTCTTTCTCCCTGGGCCTCCTGTCTCATGATCCTCTCATATCCCCTTTGCCAATCACCTGTCCAGCTCTTGGCTCCATCCCTCCCCCTCCTGTCTTCTCCTATCATTTTGGATCTCCCCTCCCCCTCCCACTTTCAAATCTCTTACTAACTCTTCTTTCAGTTAGTCCTGACGAAGGGTCTCGGCCTGAAATGTCGACTGCACCTCTTCCTAGATATGCTGCCTGGCCTGCTGCGTTCACCAGCAACTTTGATGTGTGTTGCTTGAATTTCCAGCATCTGCAGAATTCCTGTTGTTTGGTTGATGTTGTATACTTGGATTTTCAGAAGGCACCATACATGAGGCTGCTTAACAAGCTACAAGCCCATGGTATTACAGGAAAGATTCCTGCATGGATAAAGCAGTGGCTGATTGGCAGGAGGCAAAGAGTGGGAATAAAGGGGACCTTTTCTCGTTGGCTGTTGGTGACTGGTGGTATTCCACAGGGGTCTGTGTTGTGACTGATACTTTTTACATTAAATATCAGCGATTTGGATGATGGAACTGATGGCTTTGTTGCAAAGTTTGCAGACGATATGAAGGTAGATGGAGGGACAGATAATTTTGAGGAAGTAGAGAGGCTACAGCAGTACTCAGACAAATTAGGAGAATGGGCAAAAGATGGAAAACACTGTCAGGAAGTGTATGGTCATGCACTTTGGTAGAAGAGATGGAATGACTGACTATTTTGTAAATGGAGACAAAATATAAAAAACAGGTGCAAAGGGACTTGCGAGTTCTTGTGCAGGATTCCATAAATTTGACACTTTATAAAGCACTGGTGAGGCCTCACGGAGAATTGTCAGCAGTTTGGGGCTCCTTATCTGAGAAAGGATGTGCTGGGACTGGTGAGAAATTCAAAAAGCTGAGGCTCAGAGGGACTCAGGAGTCCCCATACAGGATAGCTTGGAAGTTAATTTTTAGGTTGAGTCAGTGGTGAGGAAGGCAAATACAATGTTGGCATTCATTTCGAGAGGACTAAAATAAGGATGTAATGTTGAGGCTTTTTAAGGCCTCATTTGCTGACGTGGGAGTGGGTTCAGAGGAGGATCACAAGAATGATTTTGAGAATATGAGCAGCAATTGAAGGCTCTGGACCTGTACTCGCTGGAATTTAGAAGAATGGGGGGGGAATCTGTTTGAAACCTATTGAATTTTGAAAGGCCTTAGTAGAGAGGATGTGGGAGAGTCATTGGGTGTTTTTAACGCAGGGCTAGGTCACTGTGACATTATATGGGGCGGAGGGGGAGTTTGGGCTCAGGGCTGGGTCACTGACGCTAAATGGGGTGGAGAGAGAGTTTGGGCTCAGAGCTGGGTGACTGGGTCACTGTGACACTATATGGTGGGGAGGGGGAGTTTGGGCTCATGGCTGGGTCACTGTGACACTATATGGTGGGGAGGGGGAGTACGGGCTCAGGGCTGGGTGACTGGGTCACTGTGACACTATATGGTGGGGAGGAGGAGTTTGGGCTCAGGGCTGGGTGACTGGGTCACTGTGACATTATATGGGGCGGAGGGGGAGTTTGGGCTCAGGGCTGGGTCACTGTGACACTATATGGTGGGGAGGGGTAGTACGGGCTCAGGGCTGGGTGACTGGGTCACTGTGACACTATATGGTGGGGAGGGGGAGTTTGGTCTCAGGGCTGGGTCACTGTGACATTATATGGTGGGGAGGGGGAGTTTGGGCTCAGGGCTGGGTGACTGGGTCACTGTGACACTATATGGTGGGGAGGGGGAGTTTGGGCTCAGGGCTGGGTCACTGTGACACTATATGGTGGGGAGGGGGAGTACGGGCTCAGGGCTGGGTCTCTGTGACATTATATGGTGGGGAGGGGGAGTTTGGGCTCAGGGCTGGGTCACTGTGACATTATATGGTGGGGAGGGGGAGTTTGGGCTCAGGGCTGGGTCACTGTGACACTATATGGTGGGGAGGGGGAGTTTGGTCTCAGGGCTGGGTCACTGTGACATTATATGGTGGGGAGGGGGAGTACGGGCTCAGGGCTGGGTGACTGGGTCACTGTGACACTATATGGTGGGGAGGGGGAGTTTGGGCTCAGGGCTGGGTCACTGTGACACTATATGGTGGGGAGGGGGAGTACGGGCTCAGGGCTGGGTGACTGGGTCACTGTGACACTATATGGTGGGGAGGGGGAGTACGGGCTCAGGGCTGGGTGACTGGGTCACTGTGACACTATATGGTGGGGAGGGGGAGTTTGGGCTCAGGGCTGAGTCACTGTGACATTATATGGTGGGGAGGGGGAGTACGGGCTCAGGGCTGGGTCACTGTGACATTATATGGTGGGGAGGGGGAGTACGGGCTCAGGGCTGGGTCACTGTGACATTATATAGTGGGGAGGGGGAGTACGGGCTCAGGGCTGGGTGACTGGGTCACTGTGACACTATATGGTGGGGAGGGGGAGTTTGGGCTCAGGGCTGGGTCTCTGTGACACTATATGGTGGGGAGGGGGAGTACGGGCTCAGGGCTGGGTGACTGGGTCACTGTGACACTATATGGTGGGGAGGGGGAGTACGGGCTCGGCTGGGTGACTGGGTCACTGTGACACTATATGGTGGGGAGGGGGAGTACGGGCTCAGGGCTGGGTGACTGGGTCACTGTGACACTATATGGTGGGGAGGGGGAGTTTGGGCTCAGGGCTGGGTCTCTGTGACACTATATGGTGGGGAGGGGGAGTTTGGGCTCAGGGCTGGGTCACTGTGACATTATATGGTGGGGAGGGGGAGTACGGGCTCAAGGCTGGGTGACTGGGTCACTGTGACACTATATGGTGGGGAGGGGGAGTTTGGGCTCAGGGCTGGGTGACTGGGTCACTGTGACACTATATGGTGGGGAGGGGGAGTTTGGGCTCAAGGCTGGGTGACTGGGTCACTGTGACACTATATGGTGGGGAGGGGGAGTTTGGGCTCAGGGCTGGGTCACTGTGACACTATATGGTGGGGAGGGGGAGTTTGGGCTCAGGGCTGGGTCACTGTGACATTATATGGTGGGGAGGGGGAGTACGGGCTCAGGGCTGGGTCACTGTGACATTATATGGTGGGGAGGGGGAGTACGGGCTCAGGGCTGGGTGACTGGGTCACTGTGACACTATATGGTGGGGAGGGGGAGTTTGGGCTCAGGGCTGGGTCACTGTGACACTATATGGTGGGGAGGGGGAGTTTGGGCTCAGGGCTGGGTCACTGTGACATTATATGGTGGGGAGGGGGAGTACGGGCTCAGGGCTGGGTCACTGTGACATTATATGGTGGGGAGGGGGAGTACGGGCTCAGGGCTGGGTGACTGGGTCACTGTGACACTATATGGTGGGGAGGGGGAGTTTGGGCTCAGGGCTGGGTCACTGTGACATTATATGGTGGGGAGGGGGAGTACGGGCTCAGGGCTGGGTGACTGGGTCACTGTGACACTATATGGTGGGGAGGGGGAGTACGGGCTCAGGGCTGGGTGACTGGATCACTGTGACACTATATGGTGGGGAGGGGGAGCACGGGCTCAGGGCTGGGTGGTTTCAGCTGCTTCTTGTTCGTTCCTCATGTTGTACACTTTACGCACAGGATGCGGCTCTGCACAAGTGTAACTGAGAGTGAGGTGACCAGGGCGAAGAACACCCTGAAGACCCATCTGGTCACCCAGCTGGACGGTAAGGAGATGGGGAATGGGAAGAGTCCATGGCAGTGCGTCGTCCAAACCGGGTAGCCAGGGGTCCATGTATACATGGTATCTTGCCATAGTCCTTATTAACCGGGTCAGGCCCACTTTGTTCCTGAACAGCTGGTAGGCAGGAGGACAAGTATAGGGAACCCTGCTGTTAAGGGTTGGATAGACGATAAGACCACAGGACAGAGGAGCAGAATTAGCCCATTCAGCCCATCGAGTCTACTCTGCCATTCCATCATGTCTGATCCCAGATGCCACTCAACCCCCTACACCTGCCTCCTCACCATATCCTTTGATGCCCCGACCGATCAGGGAGCTATCAACTTCTGCCTGAAATATACGGACTACGGACTTGGCCTCCTATGGTAGAGCCTTCCACAGATTCATTACTCTCTGGGTAAAAAAATTCCTCCTTACCTGTTCTGAAAGATTGCCCCTAAATTTTAAGGTTGTGCTCTCTGGTCCTGGATACTCCCACTATAGGAAACATCTTCTCCACATCCACCCTATCTAGTCCTTTCAACATTTGGTTGGTTTCAGTGAGAACCCCCCGCATTCTTCTAAATACCAGTGAGTACAGGCCCAAAGCTGCCAAACTCTGCTCGTATGTTAACCCCTTCATTCCCTGAGCTATTCTGTAAACCTCCTCTGCACTCTCTCCAATGATAGCACATCTCTTAGAACCATAGAAACTACAGCACAGAAACAGGCCCTTTGGCCCTTCTTGGCTGTGCCAAACCATTTTCTGCCTAGTCCCACTGATCTACACACGGACCATATCCCTCCATACACCTCCCATCCATGTATCTGTCCAATTTATTCTTAAATGTTAAAAAAGAACCCGCATTTACCACCTCGTCTGGCAGCTCATTCCATACTCCCACCACTCTCTGTGTGAAGAAGCCCCCCCCTAATGTTCCCTTTAAACTTTTCCCCCCTCACCCTTAACCCATGTCCTTTGGTTTTTTTCTCCCCTTGCCTCAGTGGAAAAAGCCTGCTTGCATTCACTCTATCTATACCCATCATAATTTTATATACCTCTATCAAATCTCCCCTCATTCTTCTACGCTCCAGGGAATAAAGTCCTAACCTATTCAACCTTTCTCTGTAACTGAGTTTCTCAAGTCCCGGCAACATCCTTGTAAACCTTCTCTGCACTCTTTCAACCTTATTTATATCCTTCCTGTAATTTGGTGACCAAAACTGAACACAATACTCCAGATTCTGCCTCACCAATGCCTTATACAACCTCATCATAACATTCCAGCTCTTATACTCAATACTTTGATTAATGAAGGCCAATGTACCAAAAGCTCTCTTTATGACCCTATCTACCTGTGACGACACTTTTAGGGAATTTTGTATCTGTATTCCCAGATCCCTCTGTTCCACTGCACTCCTCAGTGCCTTACCATTAACCCTGTATGTTCTACATTGGTTTGTCCTTCCAACATGCAATACCTCACACTTGTCAGTATTAAACTCCATCTGCCATTTTTCAGCCCATTTTTCCAGCTGGTCCAAGTCCCTCTGCAGGCTCTGAAAACTTTCCTCACTGTCTACTACACCTCCAATCTTTGTATCATCAGCAAACTTGCTGATCCAATTTACCACATTATCATCCAGATCATTGATATAGATGACAAATAACAATGGACCCAGCATTGATCCCTGTGGCACACCACTTGTCACAGGCCTCCACTCAGAGAAGCAATTCTCTACCACCACTCTCTGGCTTCTTCCATCGAACCAATGTCTAATCCAATTTACCACCTCTCCATGTATACCTAGCGACTGAATTTTCCTAACTAACCTCCCATGCGGGATCTTGTCAAAGGCCTTACTGAAGTCCATGTAGACAATATCCACTGCCTTCCCTTCATCCACTTTCCTGGTAACCTCCTCGAAAAACTCCAATAGATTGGTCAAACGTGACCTACCACGCACAAAGCCATGTTGACTCTCCCTAATAAGCTCCTGTCTATCCAAATGCTTGTAGATTCTGTCTCTTAGTACTCCCTCCAATAACTTACCTACTACTGACGTTAAACTCACCGGCCTATAATTTCCCGGACTACTTTTCGATCCTTTTTTAAACAACGGAACAACATGAGCCACTCTCCAATCCTCTGGCACTTCACCCGTAGACAGCGACATTTTAAATATTTCTGCCAGGGCCCCCGCAATTTCAACACTAGTCTCCTTCAATGTCCGAGGGAACACTCTGTCAGGTCCCGGGGATTTATCCACTTTAATTTTCCTCAAGACAGCAAGCACCTCTTCCGTTTCAATCTGTACAGTTTCCATGGTTCACTACTTGATTCCCTCAATTCCATAGATTTCATGCCAGTTTCCTTAGTAAATACAGACGCAAAAAACCTATTTAAGATCTCCCCCATTTCCTTTGGTTCCGCACAAAGCCGACCACTCTGATCTTCAAGAGGACCAATTTTATCCCTTACAATCCTTTTGCTCTTAATATACTTGTAAAAGTTCTTTGGATTATCCTTCACTTTGACTGCCAAGGCAACCTCATGTCTTCTTTTAGCCCTCCTGATTTCTTTCTTAAGTATTTTCTTGCACTTCTTATACTCCTCAAGCACCTGATTTACCCCCTGTTTCCTGTACATTTCATACAACTCCCTCTTCTTCTTTATCAGAGTTGCAATATCCCTTGAGAACCAAGGTTCCTTATTCCTGTTCAATTTGCCTTTAATCCTGACAGGAACGTACAAACTCTGCACTCTCAAAATTTCCCCTTTGAAGGCTTCCCACCTACCAATCACATCTTTGCCAGAGAACAACCTGTCCCAATCCACGCTTTTTTGGTCCTTTCTCATTTCTTCAAATTTGGCCTTCTTCAGTTCAGAACCTCAACCCTAGGACCAGATCTATCCTTGTCCATGATCAAATTGAAACTAATGGTGTTATGATCACTGGAACCAAAGTGCTCCCCTACACAGACTTCTGTCACTTGCCCTAATTCGTTTCCTAACAAGAGATCCAATATTGCATCCCCTCTAGTTGGTACCTCTATATATTGATTTAGAAAACTTTCCTGAACACATTTTACAAACTCTAAACCATCTAGACCCCTAACAGTATGGGAGTCCCAATCAATGTATGGAAAATTAAAATCCCCTACCACCACAACTTTATGTTTCCTTCTGAGATATGAGGGCCCGAAACTGTTGACAATACTCCAAGTGCGGTCTGACTAGTGTTTTATAAAGGCTCAGCATTATCTCTTTGCTTTTATATTCTATTCCCCTTGAAATAAATGCCAACGTTGCATTTGCCGCCGCTACCACAGACTCAACCTGTACATTAACCTTCTGGGAATCTTGCATGAGACTCCTAAATCTCTCTGCACCTCCGAAGTTTGAACCTTCTCCCCATTTAGATAATAGTGCACACTATTCATTTTACCAGAATGCACTATCATACATTTCCCCCAACTATATTCCATTTGCCACTTTTTTGCCCATTTTTCGAATTTACCTAAGTCCTGCAGCACTACCTACCCCTCCACCTATCTTCATATCATCCACAAACTTTGCCACAAAGCCATTATCCATATCATTGACAAACAATGTGAACAGTAGCGGTCCCAATACTGACCCCTGAGGAACACCACTAGTCACTGGCAGCCAACCAGAAAAGGCCTCCTTTGTTCCCACTCACTGCCTCCTGGCTGTCAGCCGTTCCTCTATCCATACCAGTATCTTGATAGAATGGATATGGGGAGGATGTTTTCTATGGTAGAGGAGTCTGAGATCAGAGGACATAGCCTCAGAACAGAGGGGCATCCTTTTACAATGAGAATGAGGAATTTCCTTAGCCAGAGAGTAGTAAATCTGTGGAATTTGTTGCTACTGGCAGCTATGGAGGCCAAGTCTGTATGTATATTTAAGGCAGAGGTTGATAGATTCTTGATTAATCAGGGCATGGAGTGATACAGGGAGAAGGCAGGAGATTGGGGCTGATTTGGAAAATGGATCAGCCATGATGAAATGGCAGAGCAGACTCGATGGGCCAAATGGCCTAATTCTGCTCCTATGTTTTATAGTCTTGTTTGATAGAGATATATGAGGGGTATAGATAGGGTAAATGCAAGCAATCTTTTTCCACTGATGTTGGGTAAGATGACATCTATAGGTCAGGTTAAGGGTGGAAGATGAAATATTTAAGGGGAACATGAAGGGACATCTTCACTCAGAGTAGTGAGAGTGTGGAATGAGCTGCCAGCACAAGTTGTGGATGCAGGTCAATGAGAATAAACAGGTTAATAGTTCAGCGTGGACTAGATGGGCTGAATGGCCTGTTTCTGTGCCCTAAGAGTGAGGGCTGTTAGTGAAACAGATGAACTGAGATACAAATGACAGAGGAGACAGACTTCGTGGTGAAGGAGCCAATGGAAGTCCAGTAACTCAGTTTATCATTATTGTGTGTACCGAAGTACAGTGGAACATATCTCACATTCCATTGAAACAGATAAATTTGTTACGCAATGCAGTGAGGTAGAACAAAGTTTAAAGTAATTTTATTGTCAAAGTGTGTATAGTGGTTCTAGAAAATTCGCAAACCCTATAGAATTTTCTCTATTTTTGCATAAATATGACATAAAATGTGATCAGGTCTTCACGCAAGTCCTAAAATTTGGTAGAAAGAACCCAATTAAATAAATAACACAAAAGCATTATACTTGTTCATTTACTTATTGAGAAAAATAATCCAATATTACATATATTTGTTGGAAAAAGTATGTGAACCTCTGAGGTAGTGAGATTAGAGGTGTGGGTTGTAGAAGTGCCCTACCTTATAAAAATGACATACAAAATCAGGTTATTGATAGAGCCTGTTCTTATCAAGAAAGATCTGTTTATGTGCACCATACTTCAATCAAAACAACTTTCAGAGGACCTTAGAAGAAGAATTGTAGAGAGGCATGAAGCTGGAAAAGGCTACAAAAGCATTTCTAAAGACCTGAGTGGTCATCAGTTCCCAGTAAGAGAAATTGTCTACAAATGGAGTAAGCTCAGTACTGTTGCTACTCTCCCTAGGAGTGGGCATCCTGCAAAGATCACACCAAGAGCACAACCTGCAATGCTGAAGGAGATGAAAAAGAACCCAAGGGTAACAGCAAAAGAGCTGCAGAAATATCTAGAACTTGCTAAAGTTTCTGTTCATGTGTCCACTATAAGAAAAATCAATGGTGTTCATGGAAGGACGCCACGGAGGAAACCACTGCTCTCCAAAAAACAAAACATTGCTGCACGTCTCAAGTTTGCAAAAGACTACCTGGAAATTCTACAAGATATTCTATGATGCTTTTGGGACAATGTTCTGTGGACAGATGAAACAAAAATTGAACTTCTTGGCATAAATGCACATTGCTATGTTTGGAGGGTAAAGGGCACTGCACACTAACACCAAATCCTCACCCCAGCTGTGAAGTATGGTGGAAGGAGCTTCATGGTTTGGGGCCGCTTTGCTGCCTCAGGACCTGGACAGCTTGCAATCGATGAGGGAGCAATGAGTTCAAGGCATTTTACAGGAGAATGTCAGGGTAGCAGTCTGTCTGTTGCCTGAAGCTTAATACAAGTTAGATAATGCAACAAGACAATGATGTGAAAGACGAGAGTAAATCAACAACGGAATGGCTTAAAAAGAAGAAAATTTGTGCTTTGGAATGGTCGAATCAAAGTCCTGACCTTAATCCTATAGAAATATTGTAGAAGGACCTGAAGCAAGCAGTTCATGCAAGGCAGCCGACCGACATCCCCGAGCTGAAGCAGTTTTGTAAGGAGGAATGGCCTAAAATTCCTCCAAGCCGATGTATGGGACTGATCAACAGTCACTGGAAACGTTTGGTTGAAGTTACTGCTGAACAAGGGGCTCACACCAGTTACTGAAAGCAAAGGGTCACATACTTTTTCCAACAAATACATGTAATATTGGATCGTATTTCCTCAATAAATAAATGAACAAGTATAATGTTTTCTGTTATTTATGTAATTGGGTTCTCTTTATCTAGATTTAGAACTTAGGTAAAGATCTGATCACATTTTAGGTCATATTTATGCAGAGATAGAGAAAATTCTACAGGGTTCACAAACTTTCTAGCACCACTGTAGGTGTTACCATATACTACCCTGAGATTCATCTTCTTGCAGGAAAAGAAAGAAATACAATAGAATGTATGAAAACGATACATAAACTAAGACTGACCTACCAATGTGCCAAATACAAATTGTGCAGTAAAAGATATTGAGAACATGATTTGCAGAGTACTTGAAAAGTGTAAGTCATAGAATCAGTTCCGTGTTTAGGTGAGTGAAGTTATCCACGCTAGTTCAGGAGCCTGATGGTTGAGGGGTAATAACTGTTCCTGAGCCCGACGGTGTGGGACCTGATGGTTGTAGGGTAATAACTGTTCCTGAACCTGGTGGTGTGGGACCTGATGGTTGAGGGGTAATAACTGTTCCTGAACCTGGTGGTGTGGGACCTGATGGTTGAGGGGTAATAACTGTTCCTGAACCTGGTGGTGTGGGACCTGATGGTTGAGGGGTAATAACTGTTCCTGAACCTGGTGGTGTGGGACTCGAGGCTCCTGTAACCCCTGCCTGATGGTAGTAGTGGCCTGGATGGTGGGGGATATTTGAAGATGGAAGCTGCTTTCCTGTGGCAGTGCTCCTTGTGACACTCAGTGGCAGGGAGGGCTTTGCCTGTGATGGACTGGGCTGTTCCAGGCCATGATGCAACCACTCTCCACTGAGTGTGCCAGAGTTTCAGATGGCATGCCAGTTATACAAGGTAAAGCAATAACCGGGTGCAGAATGTTAGTTAGAGTGCAGTGTAGACAGAGAATAAGGTAGAACATAATGAGGTAAATTGTGAGGTAAGAGTCCATCTTGTACAAGGAAACCATTCAATATTCTTAACCAGAGGGGTGGAAGCTGTCCTTGAGACTGGCGATACATGCTTTTGTATCTTGGGGGTCCAGCGTGGCTGCTGTCTTTGATTATACTGGCTGCGTTACTGAGGCAGTGAGAGTGTAGGCAGAGGCAGTGGAGGGAGGAGGCTGGTTGCTGTGATGTGCTGAACTGTGTCCACAGCTTTCTGCAGTTTCTGGCATCTCTATAGGATGCGTTCTGTGGGCAGAATAAAGAGATGAGAGGGAGCAGTCAGTTAAGGGCTAATAGGCGACTGATGGAACCAGGTAAGGAGGAAGATGATTTTCCCTAGATCCTAAAAGCTGCCCACACCCCCCACTTGCTAATACATGAAGACAGTTTCCAGCAGCCTCTTTGCTCACTTCCTTATAACCAGCTGACTGTGTCTTACACAGGAACCACTCCATCGTGTGCTGACATCGGCCGACAGATCCTTGCACACGGGCGACGGATCTCATTAGCCGAGTGGAACGACAAGATCGATGTACGTACAGGTGAAAACTGGCTGTGAGACAGCTCACTACTGACTGGGTGTAACAGTGTGTATGTGTGTGGGCAGGGGGTGGTGTGTGAACCGTCCCCCACTGAGGGTCAGTGTGTGTGTGTGGGAGGGAGGGAGGGAGGGAGGACATGAGCTGTTAGGATGGGAAACATCATCTCCCCCCAGGTCGTGAAATTGCTGAATACCCTGCCACCAACCAGGTTTACTTTTTAAACATGTGTCGTAAATGCACCTTATGTCAACCTTCTAGAATATATTTTATTATCTGTTAACTTATCTGTGGTAATATTACTTAATGTGTGTGAATGGCTATTTTATCAGTTACACCTGTACACCTACAAGTATCTAATCAGCCAATCGTGTGGCGGCAATTCAGAGCATAAAAGCATGCAGACATGGTCAAGAGGTTCAGTTGTTTAGAACAAACATCAGAATAGGGAAGAAATGTGACTTTGACCATGGAATGATTGCTGGTGCCAGACAGGGTGGTTTGAGTATCTCAGAAACTGCTGATCTCTTGGGATTTTCACACGGTACTCTCTAGAGTTCACAGAGAATGACGCAAACACCAAAAAAAATCAGTGGGTGACAGTTCTGTGGACAAAAAATGCCTTGTTAATGAGAGGTTAAAGGAGAACGACCAGCTGGTTCAAGCTGACAGGAAGGTGACAGGAATTCAAATAACCAGCATTACAAATGGTGAAGAGCATCTCTGAATGCAAAACAGATCAAATCTTGTTGGGTGGGATTCAGGAGTAGAAGACCACGAATATACACGAACGTAACAGGACGTACTGAATAAAACAGCCACTGAATATCTGCACTGTGTTGTGCAGCTTGTCCAGAACGTTGTTCGTTTGGCAATGTACATGTATACCGTTGAGTGACAATAAACTTGAATCCAGTGAGGGTCAGTGTGTGTGTGGGACCATCCCCTGGTTAGGTTAGGTGGGCGTGTGCGTGGTGACCCGGGCAGTGTGTTGTGTGTGTGTAACTGACCGGTGTGTCTGTTGGTGCAGGCGGTCGATGCCCAGACTCTGCGGGACGTTTGCAGTCGGTACATCTATGACCACTGTCCTGCAATTGCTGCAATCGGTGAGTATCTATAGATGTCTGTTCTCCCCAAATCTTCACCTGTCAGTGACCATTATCCCCCAAATCTTCTGCTGGTCTCCGTTTTCCTTAAATCCCCCCCGCTGCTGGGGTCCGTCCGAGTCCCCGCCTGCCGGGGTCCGTCCCCCCGAATCCCCCCCCCCGCCGGGGTACGTCCACCCCGAATCCCCCCCCGCCGAGGTCTGTCCCCCCGAATCCCCCCCCGCCGAGGTCCGTCCCCCTGAATCCCCCCCCCTGCCGGGGTCCATCCCCCCCCCCCCCGAGTCCCCGTCTGCTGGGGTCCCCCCCCCCCAAATCCCCGCCTTCTGGGGTCCGTTTCCCCCGAATTCCCTCCTGCCGGGGTCCACCCCCCAAATCCCCACCTGCCGGGGTCCAAATCCCTGAATCCCCCCCTGCCGGGGTCCGCCCTGCCCAAATCCCCGCCTGCTGGGGTTCGTCCTCCCCGAATCCCCCCCGCTGGGGTCTGACCTCCCTGAATCCTCCCCTGCTGGGGTCCATCCTCCCTGAATCCCCCCCGCTGGGATCCGGATCCTGTTTTAGATTCACTGCAGCTGGAGTTTTGAGACATTTGTGCCTGACCCCTGGACATAGTTCCTCAGTCTGTCAGCCTGGGCGGTGGAGTCACCACGAAGGGCCCCAGTCCCTGGCTTGTCCAGGGCATGATGTCAGGATGTGGGAATTGTCTGGGGCATTGTCCTATGATCTGGGAATTGTCCAGTGCATGTTCGTAGGATTTGGTGTTTCTCTGGGAATGTTGCTAGGATTTGTGTCATTTGCTTATCTGTTTGTATTAAGCAGATTCAGAGTGCAATTGTTGTTAGGTGTGATGGTGTTGTGGGGACCAAGGCTAGCGGGCTGACATGCTGTAGCTCCTCCTTTGAATTGTGTGTGTGGCGAGTGAGCTCTCTGAGGATGTTGTTCTGCCCCAAGCCCAGAGTGCCTCCTGCACCTCCCACTCCTGCCACCATCCTCCATATCTTGGGCAGCACACTAACACTGCAGCTAAAGCCACTGCTTCTCAGTGCCAGCGACCCGGGTTTGGGTCTGACCTCTGGTGCTGTCTGCCCATTCTCCCTGTGACCTGGTGGATCCCTGGTGAGCTGCAGGGATTGTGGCGAGAGTGTAATGAAGTTTGCTGGCCAGCAGGTACTGTGTGGGCGGAGGGCCCATTTCTGTCTTGTATCTCTGACTTTATAGTGACTGACCCTCTGCTGTCTCCCTGACAGGCCCCATCGAACAGCTGCCGGATTACAACAGGATCAGGAGTGCCATGTACTGGCTGCGCCTGTGAGCAAGAACGAGGGGTGATGGGGCTGGCGGACTGGGCTCCCTGTCATTCTGTCATTGTTTGGTGTTGGAACTTGAAGATGATGTACAGAACATGAAAGGTTAAAAAATAAATTAAACCTGACTCGCTGGTCGTGATCCTTTTGTCGTGCTGGAATTGTTGATGATGGGACAGTTCTCTGTCAGGTGTGGCTCTGGGCGAGCAGAACCAGGAGACGCCCTTCGTTCTGAGACTGCACACCACTACAGGAGCTGCTGGCACTCTCTGCTTTCCCTCTGAGATTCAGTGGCACAGGGTGCCCTGGGAATGAATGTGGGCCCATCCATCACTGGCACAGGGTGCCCAGGGAATGAATGTGGGCCCATTCATCACTGGCACAGGGTGCCCAGGTTCCCTGGGAATGAATGTGGGTCCATCCTTCAGAGAGGTTACTTGAATGCTAACATTTACCAAAAGATCTAGGACATCATTTGGCTCATCGAGTCTGTTCTGCTACTGCATCATGGCTGACCACTCAGCCCCATTCTCCTGATTTCTACCTGTAACCTTTGACACCCTTACCACAGACCACTGTCAGCAGTCAGAAACCTTAGCACAGGAGACATTTAGTTTAGTGTGTGTCACTGGTTATAGAAACGTTGCAGAGCCCAACTCCACCGTCCAGGGTGGCAGGCTAGTGTAGTTGCTGGTGTAACAATTTACAGCGCCAGAGGTGAGGGTCCAATTCCCACCACAGTCTGTACGGAGTTTATCCGGTCTCCCTGTGACTGCATGGGCTTCCACCGGCTACTCCGGTTTCCTCCTGCGTTCAAAAGACGTACGGTTTAAGGTTAGTTGTGGGAATGCTATGTTGGTGCCAGAATCTCGCTGACACTTGTAGGCTGCTGGCAGCAACCCTCAGGCACAACACGACTCACTGCAAGTTTCAATGTGCACGTGACAAATAAAACTAATCTTTAGAGTCCACATGCAGCTGGAACTAATGTGTCCAAGGACCAGTTCCTCACATCACTTTCTCAACTCCCAGCATCTTGTACAAAGCTGTTCTTCGGGAGAGATCTGTCAGATTCTGGTTGATGGGTGAATGGGAACAGCTGGGAGCCAAAATGCAGGAAAAAGAATGACAAAAGGCAAAATACAGAGAGGAAGATAGGCTTGCCAAATCAGCATTCAACATCAGCAATGTGCACTAGCCTTATTGACATGGTCATTGGTAGAAAGAGTGAGCAGCTTCAGATTCCTGGGTGTCAACGTTTCAGGGGATCTCTCTCAAGCCCAACAATACAATCATGAAAACATGCCAGTAGCTCTACTTCATGAGAAGTTAGAGGATGTTTGGTATGTTACTAAAGACTAGGAAATTTCTACATCATGTTGCCTTAAGAGAATAGGTTGAGTGAACTCGGCCTTTTCTCTTTGGAGCGGCGGATGAGAGGTGACCTGATAAGAGGTGTACAAGATAATGAGACATTGGTCACGTGGATAGTCAGAGGCTTTTTCCCAGGGCTGAAATGACTAAAACGAGAGAGCACAATTTTAAGGTGCTTGGAAGTAGGTACAGAAGAGATGTCAGGGGTAAGTTTTTTATGCAGAGAGTGGTGAGTGTGTGGAATGGGCTGCCGGTGACAGTGGTGGAGGCAGATACGATAGGGTCTTTTAAGAGATTCCTGAATAGGTAACACTCACAACACACTGGAGGAACTCAGGTCGGGCAGCATCTGTGGAAACTTTGACTGATGGTTTCCACGGATGCTGCCCGACCTGCTCAGTTCCTCCAGCATGTTGTGAGTGTTGCTTTGACCCCAGCATCTGCAGATTATTTTGTGTCCTGGATAGGTACATGGAGCTTTGAAAAATAGAGGGCTATGGGTAACCCTAGATAATTTCTAAATTAAGTACATGTTTGGCACAGCTTTGTGGGCTGAAGGGCCTGTATTGTGCTGTAGGTTGTCTATGTTTCTATTTCCAAACAGTTTCTGGACTGGGCAGTATGTCTGTACAGTGTCACACTGAGGGAATTCACTGCTTTGCATGTGTAGGAAACTTCCAGATGATGGTGAATGTTTGGAATTCACTGCCTCTTTCATCTGAGACGGTTAAGGAAGTTTGGTGTGGGCCTCCAAGTCCTAAGAACTGTTTACAGGGGCACAACTGAGCATCCTGACTGGTTGCATCACTGCCTGGTATGGGAACTGTACCTCCCTCAGTCACAGGACTCTGCAGAGAGTGGTGCGGACAGCCCAGCGCATCTGTAGATATGAACTTCACATGATTCAGGACATTTACAGTGACAGGTGTGAGAAAAGGGCCCGTCGGACAATCCCAACAGAATCTATTCCAGCTGCTACCATCCGGGAAACGGTACCCGCAGCAGCAAAGCCAGGACCAACAGGCTCCGGGACAGCTTCTTCCACCAGGTCATCAGCCTGATGAGCTCACTCTGATTTAAGTGTACTCTATGTTACATAGACTGTTCTATTTATTATAAATTACTGCCATTGCACGTTGCACATTTAGACGGAGACGTAACGTGAAGATTGTTACTCCTCATGTACAGGAAGGATGTAAGAAGTAAAGTCAACTCAGTACAGCAGAGGAAAGCAGACACTGGTGGTGCCCGGGATACGCGTCCGGACCGGTCACTGTCTCCGATGGGTGGCTGGACAACAGGGTTTCGGACTGACAGCCTTTGCCCTCGGTCATGAGATTTGTGGCCGGCCCGGGGATCGCCGGCCTCACGCCGGTCGGTCCTCCGAG